>NW_017275653.1:1585006-1793560 GCF_001594065.2 Cyphomyrmex costatus
AAATAATTCTAGAAATATTTTGAGACCAAAATGATCCCGGCAATTGATTGCTTTAATGTACTTTACTCTTGTATGCGACTCAGCACAGCAATATTGCGGGTCGAATTTTTCGACGTAAACGATGATCAAAAAATTCGGATTGTGAACATTCTTAGAGCAAATAATTCTAGAAACATTTTGAGATCAAAATGATCCCGTCAATTAATTGCTTTAATGTACTTTACTCTTGTACGCAAACCAGCACAACTACACTGTGGGTCGAATTTTTCAACATAAACGTTGAATAAAAAAATAAGCTAAATATTGTTTATCAAAATGGTAGAATTAATGTGGCGATCGAAAACAATAATGAAATTCTAAAGGTTTTCAAATTTCAGGGAAATTTTGTATTAGTAGGAATTAGAGGAGTTGTTGATTTCAAAACAAGTTTCAAAGAAACATAATTCATAATATTTAAAAAGAGCATAACGGACCATCGCGCGCGTAGCGCGCGCAAGGAATGTGCTGGGAAAGGCGTGTAGACGTTTTTTTGAAGCCTCTATTCGTTGAGGCAGTTAAAGCAATTCGAAAATGGTGAATTTTGGTAACAAGGAATTTTCAGGGACGCTCTTTTAAAAACATGGTAAAAATTATGATAATTAAAAAAGACTTATCCAATATGGCGGTATAATTTTCGCCATGTTGATGTTAAATCAACACCATCATGATGTGGATTTAAAATCAACATGGTGAGGTAATAGATTTAAAATCCATAGTGTTAAGTTTATCCCGCTATTTTTTAGTCATGTGTCATTTCAAAATAATGTTCGCATAATAAAATGATTGAATAAAACGGTGAAAATATAATATGTAATGATAAAAGGAAAAAAAGTGATTGTATGTTTACATTGTTGTTAAAGCGACCTAAATGTTTACCCAATCGAAAACAACCCCAAGTATTCTTGATGAAGTAAGAAAGGGTTGCTCTCTGATGGAGATGAAAACCCCAGTGGCCTTTATCATTTGCTCTCTTTCTCTCCCCTCTTTTCTATATTTTCCTTCAAGTCTTCCTCTCTTTCTTTTTTTTCTTTCTATTTATCGTCACAATATCTGTTCTTTTATCTCGTTTTTTCCTCTTTCTTGGTCCTGCATTTTCTCTTTACCTTTTAATTACGTAACTGCGTCGTAAACTAAAGAGGGTGTTTAACTCTGGAAATTTTCACGAGCGATCGAATAATCTATCTTCCCGTGGTAGGCTGAATAAGATTATGGAGTCACGTTCCGGCGATAGGATTGCTAAAAGATCTCGTCTGCTAAATCTTTTGAGTTCGATGGGCTATTCAATACAATTACTCGATTTATGAGCAGATCTTGAAAGTTATTATTAGATTTTTATGCACTAAGATTATAAGTTTTAAAATTAATAATTTATATTATGAATACTTACAATATAAATGATAAAAATAATAAATTGCATTAAATTATTGTAAATATTGCCTATTACAAAAATAATTATCATAACAAAATTCTATTCGAAATTTAGAAAACATTTATTATTCTTTATATATCTCGTAGCTATTTTTGTTACGTATTTTAAATCTTGAAGGACGGAAAAATTACGACTGCTTGTGCCGCTGTCTTAGATAAACTCCAAACTTTAAATCCCGTTTCCTCGAAACGATATTTTTCTACGGAAGTGCGGCCAAGATAAATCACCAACGCAGACTCGGAGAAGATTACAATTTGAACAGAATGATGAAAACGCCATTTTTTCTATTGTTCCTAAATCGCAGATATTAATGAAAAAAAATATAATAAAGTAAGATTATTTTCTTTCCAAGTTAAAACGTGATTATGCGTATAAATATAATATAATTTTTATTTTTCGTTATCTTTGCAATTTTCTACAGTTTCTGTTGCAATTATTACGCCTTTTATGTATTTGTAATAAAACCGGATTTATACTTAAGATCGCTTAAAAAGCAAATTATTCTTTTCAGAATTTATGCTAGAAGCTTTTAACGTGACGAGACGGCGAGTCAAAAACTTATAAACGTCCCGAAAGGATTAATGCCGAGAACAATGAAGACTGACTCTCTGTCTCCCCGCTTTCATAAAGTGACACCTCGTCCTTCCGAACTAATTACTTTCGGCTTAAAATCCTTAATTTGTTGTTGAAAGGCCGTTGTCAGGAAGGACCGTCCCTTCATGATGAAGTCTTTCTTTGTCCAGTGTGCGCAGTAAATGGTGCTCAAGGCGATAATTGGTTCCCGGATCCATTAGGAAACGCAAGCAAAAAAAGTATGTACATAAAAACTGAGGTTTCAAAAATCTAGATAGTAAATAGTACAGAAAGAACGGTTTTGTTGAAGTATCTAAAAATTCAACTAAGAGATCTGTGAAAATAAATTTTATTGAAATGTCAAAATAAGTATGAAGGACACTCAATTAATGTTGAGAACATCAAAATTTCTTGCATTACTTTATAGATCAAACAATTTTAAAGATGATAAAACAATTTTAATTAAAAAAGTTAATAAATTAAAGTTTAAAAGTAACTAAATTGAGTTAAAAATTATTGCATTTAAATATTATAATTAACTAACAATAAGTTATGTTAGAAGTTATTCACTTTTAAACTTTTTTTTTAAACGTTTCAACTAGTTGCTATTCAACTCTGATTACTAATAAAAACCTATTTCTTTCCATCATACGTAAAATATAATTATCTGACAGAATAGTCTAATATCATTTCCTAGTTTTGAGAGCATATAAGGTTACGGTATCGATGTCTTCGCACAAAACGGAAAGAAAACCGGTTTTCAAAATTAATTCTGTATTAGATGAAACTCTGATTATAGTAATTAATCGATTTTTACGCGAGTCTACATTCCGATGTTAAATTTCTCGAGATTATGTTTTTAGCAAGAAGACTTCATCACCGCTTCGACAGCCGCTTTACCGAGCTGCGCAATTTGACCGCGCTATAAATATAAGGTGGAGGAGCAGCATTTAACTGCGGCTGACATGAATCTTGATAAAATTCTTCGGTATCTCTGACAGCCTGGAAATTAGCCTCGCGCCCAGTGACTCCCGGCGCGTCGCGAAGGAGCCCAGGTCTGATATTGAATTGTTTCTGCACCCTTTCCCGGGCCCCTGGTAACACCGGGGGTTACGAGGCAACAGATGTACCTGATACATATTCATATCCGGACGAGGCTGCTGCGTTATTGTTACTGTTATTATTGTACAGGCGCGCACAGAACTCGTATAGCTATTGTATTTTAAAGGAAGAGAACGCGATGGTGAAAAACTCTTTTGGGCGCCGCCTCTGGAAAAATACACGCTGATCTCTTCTCGATTTTTTTATCTTTCTCATCGTTACAATTTTTAATGTGATCGCTCGTCATATAGTCGCGTCGACGTAGTCAGTAAAAGCTAGTGTGAAAATGCACGCTGAAGCGGCGACAGAAAACTGAAAGCTATCTCTCTTTTCTCTCTTCTTCGTTGACTTTATGCCGGCGATAAAGTTTTATTTTTATCGCCGTTGCAATTTCAAACGTAGTTTCGTCGCTCCTGTTATCATGTGTTGATGTAACCGTGTTGATGAAGAGAAAACATTATTTTTTTATATAAGAATAAACTAAAGATAAATCAATATATTTGCAAAATGTAATTATAAATTTTGTTTCATACTGTGAATTCACGTTTTTTTTATTTTTAAATAACTCTTATTTAACTATATGTAAAATATTATATTCGAGAAGTATGTTTTTTCAAACATGACAAATTTAAATACTATTCGAAATATTTCTGGCTTTTATTATTGTGCTCTTATCCACCCACTGTAAAAATGAAGTTTTATAATTAAACAGTGGTAATAATAAAATTAAAAAATTACATATACAGATCAATATTCAAACACAATTTTTGTTACTCTATAACACAATTTTATTTAGAACAACACAACTTTTAAATAAAAAAGTAAGAAAGTTGTTAGTCACGTATCAACAAAATTTATGGTTGGACGTAAAATATTTTTCTCAGTAAACATTTCTACCAGTGAAATGTCGATTGTATTTTACTGTCAGGATTCACATCGTTAAGTCGCTTAACGCTAAACTTCCAACGATTCCTTTGTGCCAAAATTAACGGTCCACATAGAACTTTGGGTCAGTGTATTAGGGGATATCTATTAACTACGGTGATCGCCTCTGGTGCTTTCCGCGAGCGCGACGCTTAGGATGAATTATTGCCGGTGGCTCTTTATTAAAGACTAATACGAGAGCAGCGGCCTGGACCCGAGTCTGACTCCGCAGCTCGAGAATCCCTTAATCTGCACGATCTATTATCCCACGCCGTAGGTATACCGGAGTGAGAATTAGCCCTCTCCCGTTGCCCTCGTACGAATACGGCCGTAGTTGAGTTATTACCCTGGCATATCTTGAAGTCCCTCTTCCTCTTTAGGGTAGTTGAACCGCCACTACCAGCAGCAGCCACTATAAGACCGAAGTACCCCAATGTTTCGCTGATAATGCAAGTTTCAGGCAAAATTACTCGGCGTGTAACGACGAGATCGGCACCGCCGAAGGTTCGCGGTTGAACGGACAAGAGGATGGGTGGCTATCGTGATTTTGCAAGCAGAGACGTCAGAATCGGGAAGAGAAGAAAAGGAGAGGGTGGTAAAGGAGACGGGAAAGGAAATACCGGAGCGGGAGAGGAAGAGAGGAAACGAAGAAATCTTCGCGTTATCTCGAGCGTGTCACGCAGTGCCGCGTGAAAAAAATCTTTTTTTCTTCTTCCTCCCTTTCCCCCGCTTCGATCTTACTTTGTCTCTCTCTTCCTTGAAAAGTGACTATACTCTTCGGGCTGAATATGAATTATGCATGAGAGAAAATGTATTATAAAACTTTATAACGTATATATACGGCCTGCGTAAAGCATCATGCAGATATCCACAAATCTATTATACGCTTTTTAATTACAGACGCTGCCGAATCTGACGGATGAGATCGGGTATATTCTAATAGGGACGCCGTTCGACGAGGGAAGCTTATTATCATGGGGAGAAGTTTCGAGAAACAAGCATGGCATAAAATGGGAGAAAATTGTACGAAAATTGTCTCTTTATATATTTTTATAATTATGTAACGTTAATCAAATATAATAAAATAATAAAATACTATAAAAAATATGTGAAAAATATAATAAAATCACTTGGAAAACGAACGGACGTTACTGTGGTTCGAAAAATTTAAATTTTATTATTCTCTTTTAAATACTAATCTTCGTCAACTATTTTGTTGAATAATTTCTATATTTAAGAAAAAAGTTTGAAAGATTCGATTGCACTGTAATTTCGTGCATGTAAAAAGCATTATCGGCAAGTGGCGCCCCGACACCTCCGCCGCGATGCTTTCGTATTCCCGATTAGTATCCGTATAACCTGGCCAGGTGCAAAACAAGGTGTTAAGGCGAACGAGCGAAGGAAACCGAGACGGGGTGAGTAGACCGCAGAATGGTCGAGACTATGGAATAGTTATGTAGGCAAGGGCTCGATGAGTACCTTTTCGAGCGTTGATGAACGACTCTCCGTCGCCTCATAGTCGTGTTTTATAGATGGTGCTCAACCGATGAAACCGGAGATATTGTTAGAGAAAAACTAGAGCTGTCAATTGTCTCTCTGAATATTCATCGTTTACTCATTACTTTCGTGACAATTCGTTCAGTTCGCCACTTTCACATACACTTCAAGATCATAATTGAGTAAAGAATTAAATAAATCTTCAAATCAGTATTGAATACAATTTACACGTCATTATCTATATTACAGACCATTATCTATATTCTGTAATAATCTATATAATTTAGATGTCGCATTGCCGCTGACTTGTAAAATAATTTCTGTCGAAATGCAAAGAAAGCATTTATAATACACGCATAATAATGACATGTAATTTACACGATAATTAAATGGAAATTCACACACAGCTGAGTAGAAAATGCATTCAAATTGGCGAATAAGAAAATCCAAGGAAGTGTAATGTCTAACACGCGACCGAACTGTGAAAATTCGAACAAGCACAGTCCTTACGTCGTCATGGTGCAATAGCCGTTGCTAGGAAGTGTTTGTACGATAACAGTTAAGGCCATGCTCTCACTGTGAACGAAATACATTTCTCATTTCGGGCGATATTTTGTTATACTCTAAAAATTGATATTGTAAATTTTCCATTTATATGTTTACAAATAAATGTAGACACTTTTATGAAGTTTAAAATCATTTAAATGTATAAAAGATTAAAATATATATAATCAAATTTATAAATCAACATGTTGGATTGGTTATTGCTTATGTTATGGCCTTACGGACTCTACTGTGATTGGTCAATTTGCTTACTGCTTACATTTTACTGCTTAAATTTTTTTAAGTATCATAAGGCTGGGTCCACAACCTCGCTTTAAGAGGCCCTAAGCCGTAAAGCCGTAAGAAATTGATCAATCATAGTCGATTATTTTTCTCGTTCAACTATGATTGGTCGATTTCTTACGGCTTTACGGCTTAGGGCCTCTTAAAACGAGATTGTGGACCCAGCCTCATTCCAAGTTATGTTAAATATCATAAATTTTCACAATGCAACGTTTTTATTCTTCACTTCATTATCTCAACAGACGGAACTTAGGTCGGCATTCATAGTCGATTCATATATTTGAGAATACACAGTCTTAAGATGTCAGCCAATCAGAAAATATTTGAGAATACACAGTCTTAAGATGTCAGCCAATCAGAAAGCTGCATTAGCATCTTAAGATATTACTTAAGACGGTCTTAAAATAAGGACTATGAATATTAGTCACTTATTTTCCGATCAACTGTCATAAGACTATTTCTTATTACTTTCATTATTAAACTGCACACGTATTTTTTATTGTTAACATTTGCACTCGGCGGTACGTGCAAGTTACACGTCAATGTAATAACAAGTTTTAATGAATAATTCATGTAGACGCTAATAGACATACCGGGAATCAATAAATACTTCGCAAAGTGTGATGCTATTTCTGTACGAGGAAACTTCTTCAGACGCAATCGTGATTTCGTTCTTCGTGCGATACTAGTTAAAGGTACGAGAAACGCAATTTTCACAGCTTTCCACTCGATCGAAGTGTAAGGGCATTTCTGTCCCTTTCTATCTTTCTTTTTTCTGCGTTATCGTACAACATGACGGGAATTCACGATGACAGGAGAATGGGAAGATAAAATATCGCTTGATGGAGCAGCAGATATTGAAGAAAGACACAAGTGTAAGAAAAAGTAGAAGAACACACGACAGACATTGTAACGCTATCGGAAGTCATAAGATTTCATCGTGGTAGAAGCATTCCGTGGGAGAAAATCTATTCGGAATAAGACGATAAGCTTAAAAGGCATTCGAAGTGACACGAAAAATGCTAGAACAGAAGAAAAATATATCAAAGAAATTCTAAGTGTAAATAAATAGGATAATAACATAGAAAATTTTAAATCTCAATAAATTTTATTTCTTTTGATTTACGTTTCTTATTTTTTTAAAGTCTCAGTTAATAAAATTAAAGTGATACAAAAAATTTATATTATGCTTTAATATAAAAAATATTTTTTGGAAGCATTAAATAATGTTAAACAATTCAGAGTATAAAAAATCAAAAGGCATCATGTATAGTCGAAATTAATTTAACTTTCAGTGATGATAAATTTTCCATTTCGTTAAGCTTAAGAAGAAAATTTTGAAATTACGTAAAAAAATTAGCTGTCTTATTCTTAGCAGGTAGCCAACGTAGAAAATGATGACGCGATCATTTTATTAAAAAAAAAACAAAAAAGAGTGGAAGATTATCTGTCTAGGAAAAGCTAAGTGCAAGCGGTAAGGAGAAGATAACGCGAGAAAGGCACGGTAACTATGGTGAGACAAGCTATGTCAGCATAATCGGGAGATATTCCCAACTTTCGCCGCAAACGACGATATTGGCGCGTTTTAAGAGAAGGACAGCGACGAGAAGTCCGCCTACGAATAATATCCGAATATTAAGGCACTGTGCGAGGAGTGTCGCGGTCGTGAAGCAGAACTGATATGAATGCGGATAGCTCAATTTTACACGCTTACACACACACCCGAAGCGAGTTCCTGCTCCTTTCTTTTCCTGTCACCCATCGCTTTCCTTCATCCTCTCTCATCGTCCGTCATGCATCATTCTCATTGATCACATCTATCAACCCTCATTGTGACGTAAAAGGGCGTGAAGCTATTTTCGCGGGTGTCACGTCTAACTTTTAACATAGCGATTGAATTTTACATCGTGCACGAGTGTATGGAAAAATTTTAGATATTATAACAAAATGTGATAACAACTTTTATATTTTATATATACCAAATGTTGTGATAAATTATATAATTACATCCCAAGTGGGAATTGAATACCGGCGAGATACTGGCCCAGTACCAACTTTTAGTATTCAGTACCGGCGTGATATCGGATGCCAGTATTGGTATTGTACTGATATAATACTGGGATGATAGCAACGGGCCAAGACTCGAAATACAGTACTCTTATGGTACGGGATTACGGTGTCGTAATGTTTCTAAACGTCGGTACCATTATAGTACGGTATTACAATACGGGATTACAGTACCACAATAATACCGAAAATCAGTACACATATTGTACCTAATGCAGTAACAATATTATACCAAAAATGGTTACCGAATCATAATGCTGCAACAGTACTAACAATGAGAAGTCAGCATCCCTAAATGTGAATTTTGATAAAATCATTATTGCATTCGTTTGTCCACAATTTGTCCACGTTTGTCCACCCATTATTTTCGTTTGTCCACCCTACGTTTATTATATTTTTCATAATAATGAAAAATAATCACTTGTTGGTACTACAATTTTTTTTTGTATACCTTTTTTTTGGAGGGTGGACAAATGAAAATAACGGGTGGACAAACGTGGACAAACGAATGCAATAATGATTTTACCAAAATTCGCATTTAGAGGTGCCGACTTCTCAGAGCTGCTCTGAGAAGTCAGCATCCCGAAATGTGAATTTTGATAAAATCATTATTGCATTCGTTTGTCCCCTGTTTGTCCACGTTTGTCCACCCGTTATTTTCATTTGTCCACCCTCCGAAAAAAAGTTATACAAAAAAAAATTGTAGTACCCCCAAGTGATTATTTTTCATTATTATGAAAAATATAATAATAATAGGGTGGACAAACGAAAATAATGGGTGGACAAACGTGGACAAACGAATGCAATAATGATTTTACCAAAATTCGCATTTAGAGGTGCCGACTTCTCAGAGCTGCTCTGAGAAGTCAGCATCCCGAAATGTGAATTTTGATAAAATCATTATTGCATTCGTTTGTCCCCTGTTTGTCCACGTTTGTCCACCCATTATTTTCGTTTGTCCACCCTACGTTTATTATATTTTTCATAATAATGAAAAATAATCACTTGGGGGGACTACAATTTTTTTTTTGTATAACTTTTTTTTGGAGGGTTGACAAATGAAAATAACGGGTGGACAAACGTGGAAAGCTGATATTATTATTATTGCTTTTAATATGTTTTTTAGGGACATCATCCAGAAACGCCGTTACAGGGTAGAATGTCTGATTACGAAGGTAGCGTAGCGAGTGCAAACGATTCGGAAAAGTCGGCAACACACGACGAAACCGCAGAGACGATGCCGAGTAAGCAAAATCATAATGGCGACAAGCCTGAGGAATTCGAAAACCTGCTTCAATCAATGATAGTCATCCATAGTATGTCTGAAGAAGAGGAGCAGGTGGGGGAGGAAGATAACGCGAATGAAAAGAAGATCATAGGTAATTCGATATTGATCGACTATATACAATTGTATAAAAGTTTGTCATCACAATATCGGAGAGAATGTATTATTTTTATTATAAAATCAATCAAATGAGATTTTTTTAATATACTTTACACAAAGCGTATATTATTTGATTTGACATTTTCATTTAATAAAAAAGCAAGTTGTTTTTATATGAATGAGTAGTATTTTTTTCAAGTTAAAAATATTGTGTCAGTAATCATTTATAAAATTTAATAAAATTGAGATTTACTACAATTTTATGCGTTTGTATGTCAATAATAAATCAGTAAACAAAGCTTTATTAATTAATGTTGTAGTGTGTAATTAATAAATTTTTTTTTAAATTAACATTGCAGTAGAACTTCGTTTATCTGAACGTTATCGAAGTGTAAACCAATTCCAATAACTGAATGGTTCGGATAACAGAGGTATACTAATTCTTCTGCCAGTATTATGATAATAAGAGCTGATGTTCAAAAAATTGAAATCGAGCAATGTTTTTTTACGGCGTCATAGTTCAGTAAATTAATAATAAAAATTCAACTATGAATTCGGATTTAGAACTAATAAGTATGCACTTGTCCGCATAAATGCAATGCAGATAAACGGAGTTCTTATTGTATTTTAATAAAATAAAATATTGTAAGGAATTTCTGGAAAATTAAATATTCATGAAATCGCTTGAAACATATAAATAATATATTTACCTAATATTATTAACATTATTATAGACAAAAAAGGATGCCGTTAAAAAAAAGATAACAAAATGTTTAAAAAAAATAGAACCAAATGGTGTATCGAATCAATCAGTTTACAAAACAAGTAAACGTGAGACAGTACAGATAAAACGTTTCGTCCTCATCCGCTTCCAAAGTCTCGTCCGCTTGGGCGTCGATTCGAGACGACGAAGCCGAGGACGCGAAACGGGGATGAAGTTGCACAGTGAAACTCGGGAGGTAACCTGTTGAGAGACTTTGGAGTGAGCGAAAATGGAGAGCTTGCTGCAGCTTAACTTGGAGAATTTCCCAGACGCTCGCCAGGGGTATTACCAGCGGGAAAGTGGCTGAACAGCGATAGACGACGCGAAGGAAATGTCTCTGGCCTCGGGGATTAAGTTCCACCCTCCCCCCACCCTTCACGAAACGTCTCACTCTTTTTCGCTTTGTCCTCCCCCCCCCATTCCCCATGGCTTTCATTTTTATTCCACTCTCGTGAAGAACCAGCGACAGCGCGGATGCCAACTGAAAGTTCGGCGCTCCCGCTGTCCCTCTCGGTCTCGAATAAATTAGCTATTCTTCCCCGTAATTTCGCACGTGCTTCGCTTTATTTCCCGATAGCGCCGCATCGTTCAGCTTCGTTTGACGATACTTCAAACGCGAGAAAAGAATCTATTACGTGCGTGAGTGGGATTTGAGAGACAAAGGGAAGCGGTCCCGTCGTTCCCTTTAATCGCGGACCACGTGTGAAATCGGCAATTATTTTAATTGCGACCGCGGGGCTGAGCGGATTTACGCGTTTACGCGTAACCCAATATCTGGAGTCGCGAGATCAGCAGACTGTTACATTCCGCTGAATGTACTAAACTACAATATCGCGACCTTACACAAGATGTGCTTAACGTCTCGGTGAATTTTGTGAGAACCGAAACCCGTACGACAGAGAGAAGCCGTCTGCGTTCCAAATTAAACTCATAAAACGCCCGCAACGCCCGCGGTCGTTTAAAGGTAGATCCACAAGGGTAGATTAAGAACCGTGCTATCTACATTCAAAAGGAAAAAATAACGCGGAGACGTCAGCATATTAAAATCGACTCTCCTGTGTCGTGATTGTGTGCGTGTAATCCTCTTATCACTTTAAAAATAATTATAGCGCCATTTCTTTGAAAGAAAGCTAATGAGAGATTTATCTTTAACTCTTCACGAAAAGTAAAATACCCTACACAAAGATCGAAGAGATTCTTCGTGCTAAAAACAAAATTTATAAGAGATTATTTAAAATAATTAGATCTGTTCGCGTGCTTGTATTTTTTGCATTCGGTATCTTTATTTTCTCTCTTCAACGTCCGAATATATATTTATCTCTTTTTAAATGTTTTGGAGATTTCGAGCAACACGAACAAATCTATCGCCAATGCACTAATAATAATTGTGTTCTAACCGTTCGAAGTGACGTACAATTATACGAGTAGCGTCTTTAAATATCTCGCTGTGAATGTACCCTACTGCCTTACGTCGCTAGTCGTTGCAGAGACGTTTTGCGGTGTTACATCCTTCCACGTACAGAGACACGCACGGTCATGCACGGGAGTTCGTGCGGAGCCATGATTAAAATAATAAATTCCGGAAATACGAGTAGAGACATTTTGGCTCGAATTAGTATTGCATCGTGCACGGTGCGGCATTTCCTGGGCTGGCAAAGGACGGTGCCTTGAATTATAAATGTCAGGCTGAACGCGCGAGAGAGTAGTGCCGGCATATGCCATTTGAGGAAGGAAACCCTCTTTTCCTTCTTCGAGGGGGGTAAAGAGAGCGAGATTTTATTAGGGTAACGTTCGTTAGGCGTGTCTCTGGGCAACCTTCCAATTCGATCTCACGGTCCGTTTCATTCCCGTAGACTGTAGGCATACATTAGACAACCGAAGGACAAGTTGAGTAAGAAATTTGTCAACATTCTTGAACATCGTCAGCAGAAAGTCGATCCACGAATCAAATTTCCAACAAGAAGAGCCAGAATAAAAAATGAAATTTCTGCGATTCTATCATTATTAATGTAAGGATTATCCATCAATGCGGGAACGTGATTGTTGCATTTATTACGTTTCAAGGCGTAAATGTATAATCAAACGTTTCGCGTATATATACGACGTCACATTGCTATGCAAATTACATTGTGAGTCTCGCTACGTTCTTTATTTATACGTTTTACGCGTTGTACGTTTCTCCCGTTGGATATCAAATCTCGAGATGTAGTTTCATCGACGAAGAAAATGTGTTTTTCCAGGCTTTCATGCTTCCTTTCCTTTCAGCTCTCCCCGGCTGAGAAAATTGGCATGTAGAACGTAGCACCAATTCCGGATTATCATAATACTGGCTGTCAAGCTTGTATGAGCCTTCCCGCGAGCGCTTGACATCTTTCTCCCTTCCATGACGTGCTTTAAAACCTCCCTCTAATCTGCTAAGAAATCTCGGACCAAACGTATTTGCCAAATGTTCCACATTACATTTTCTCGCTGAAAAGGTATTTTCTCGATTACGAGGCGAATTTATTGACACCTAAACTTTTATTCGCCTTTGATTCATCTGACAATTACTTGTCGGATTACAGCGAAAACAATGCGTTACAAAGACTCCGTTGCAAGCCATTTCATTTGACTATTACGCAAATATCGTTAAACAAACGATTTCTCAAGAAAGCGTGGGGAATGTCGGATTCATGTCTCTCGATATTTCCAGGCGTGGTGTGCGCATATCATCAAAATCCCATTTTTCGCGGGCGCAACCATTACTGACTTGTGCGTGAAGAAAATTGGAAAACGCACGCTACTCGCGTGGAGGCGAGAGAAATATTCCTTTCTTCCTCGTGATAGCAAGAGGGAAAGCCGTGGAGGTTTCAAAGGCAATACACTCGTTGTATCGCTGCACCCGTGCGATGAGAGAGAGAGAGAGAGAGAGAGAGAGAGAGAGACGCGCGTGTGAAAAATGACATCAAGTTCAAAAGCTCCCTAAATAAGAAATCGCTTTCTTGGAGGCATGCGTGTGCGCGCATACGCATACCTCCCCCGCATTATTCACTCATCTGAAAACTCTTAAAGTGAAATACCCGAGTTGGCCCGTGGGATTCTCGATCATCAATTTCAATGTCGTGCCAGACAAAAACGCGAAACACCCCACGGCGATGACGATAACGATGGCGAAGAGAAGGCGATACCATTGGATGATCTGTTTCGCGAAGACGTGCGATAATCCATGGCCGGTTTGTTAGAGAGACGGAAATCGCACGGGGAATGACGAATGGCTGGCAAGACAAATTTCCTCGAAGGGTAGATAACGTCGAGAGTCATTTCTTTGCCGCGCGCAAATTGTTTTATGTCGAGAGTCGATTTCGAAAATCTATGTAACATCTATTGTATTTTATCCTAAGATAAAAAAGACATAAAGAAGAGACATTTAAACGAAGTGAATCTTGAAGACACACTTAAGTCATTTTCGAATATCATGTAATGACTGCGTTCAGCAGAGAAAACAACTCTTGTAAAATTCTTTTTAATATAATTATAATAGTTTACACGTTTAGATGTATAAGAAAACCAAAAGTAAAAAGAACTTGTATTGAAGAATTTTGTAACAGTTGCAAAGCCGCTTTCTCTGCCGAACGCAGCCAGGGTCACATCAACCTGGATTTTGCAGAACTTATCGTTCGCACCCTCTTTGTGTACAGATTTCGTAAATGATAACATCGTACTCTGTACTATATGAGAAAGCTTTTACATGTTGTTACAGCGTATTTACCATCTTCGTTCCGGATGCTGGTCCGCGCTGCTCCAATTTCCACGCAGCGAGGACGAATTTTTTTCTCCCTCACCCTCTCGTGCACGAAGCGAAGGGTACGAGCGGAACGCGCGAGCGGTGGATAAAAAGGTGGAAAGGAGGCGGAGTAATTTGATATGGGCAGAGTATGGGGGATATGCTCGTCCCTTTTTTTTTTTCCTAATTTGAAGAAGGGCGAGTATCTGCGAAATGAAAAGCACGGGGCTCTTTGTAGATACGCGCGTACGCGCCCTCCGTGGGGTAACTCGTGTGCGTGCACGTGCGTGTACCAGGATTAAAGCGATGAAAGAGAATCTCTCTTCACCCTCGTAGCGCAAGCAGCGTGCTCGATCGGGCACAACCGGAGCCATTTTTAATACGCTCATTTTGAATGTTACAACGACGCTGGACTTATTCAATTGAGTTACATGTGCAACAACATTTTACGCCCTTTTCGATGCAAATTTATCTGTAAAATTAAAAATGTTCACGTCTAGCATCGCTCATTTAATTTCTTAACGCACGAAAAAAGGCGTAAAGTCTTTAACCCTTCATGGTCACCGTTGGTCAAAATGATCCGAGCATAAAATACTTAAATCGTCTCAAGAGTATTAAGCTAAAACTGCATTTGAAAACATTATATAAATCTAAAAAGTTATAATTTTTTGAGTAAAAAAACTCATTCTTCCAAAATTAACACGTTTACGATTTTGTAATTAAATACGCACAAGATAAAGAAAAATTATTTTTTTTTAACATGAAGATTGTACGACTAATCGATTGAAATATTCAAGTCTATTCTTTCCTTTGTGCGCGAAAATGGTGCACGGTACCGAGTGACATTTCAAACGCTCCTATTTTGCATTAAGTAGAACTTTCCGTGACGTGCGTCTTAGATTCGTGATATTGATTAAAATTTATGTTCATGTTTGTGGTAGAAGATAAGGCTAACTTTGTAAAACGTAACTATTTCTCATTTTTCTCATCACACACTCTGCACACCTTTCATATAAAACTTTCTTTCGAAGTCAATAGACGTCAATCGAAGCTATCCAGTTTATACTTTCTACAATGTACAGAAATCTCATGTTACGCCGCAATTTAAATTTGATGGTATTTTATAAAACTATTCATATAAACAGGCAATGAAAAAAAATTGTTTGCAGTGAAAAAGCAATTTTGCTGAAAAATCTAAAAATCTGGCTAAATACAGAGATCTAAAAATAATTTTGTCGAACCATCAAAATAATTTTGCAGGAGTCTTAAGCATGATGAGCAATGCTGCAAAATGTTTTCATATTCTATAATAGCAACCAATTTTGTCATCCTTCTAATTGCTTTGATGGTCCAGCAAAAATATTGTTCAGATCTGCATCTAGCTAAATTTTTAGATTCTTCAACAAAATTACTTTTTCAGTGTGATACCAAGTCGTTTTCCGTGTAAAATAACTTCGTTGAACTCGTGGCGAGCAACGAAAGTGCTAACTTCGTTTTACAACATGCTAATATATTCACGAACATATTTGGAAACTTACGATTGTAACGAAAGATCCACATCGTTGCAAGGTCGTGGGTAGAAGGAGCCGAAACTTATGTTTACGTCACGCTAGCGACCGGAAGACTCAGGCTGCGCGAGTCTGAGGAAACTTCGCAGGAGGAATGAGATCGTACCTGCCGCTGCGCGGAAGGCGGACATCGCGTGCAATGTCAGTTGTTTTCAGCATATTACGTGCGTTCCGCGACAACAGGGGGCCAACGAGCGAGCGAGGTTCCAACTCGGGAGAGACACGATAGTCCAATGCCAAACTGCTTTTCGCTGGTTCAGTCCGTACCTGGTTTCCTGACCCGTTTGCACGACATCCATTTACGAAGCATGATACCCTGCGTCAGCAAAATTTCGCATTTACGATCGCTCGTCCTCGCAAATTCGTAAGAAGCTGGAGTTTTCGACGTGGAGCGTCGTTTGGTTATTCATTCTTCGAGTTACTTAATAATTACATAATTGATAAATTGTCACTACATCGTCTAAAAATTTCATCAACGTATCTAATTCTTTTTATTGCATTTATAATCGATAAATGTAATCGGCAGATAGATACACGTACCTCTATCAAGGTGTAATATATTTGCTCTTCTAAAAATAAATATTATTATTTAAATATTATATTAAATTTTCTATATAATAGGAAATATGCAAATGTCTTTTAATATTGTAAACAGAAATGACTACTCCAGAAGCATCGGCTGACTTTCGACTTGAGTACATTGGCGGTTTCGTGCAGAAGAGCTTGAAATTAAAACCGGAAAAATGGGGAAGATTATTACTGACAGAAGAATATCGGAATATGGTGCTGGATTTCCTGGACAAGCCGTTACCAATTGCTCTTTTTGTTGTTTTAACACCAAATGCGCAATTAGTGGCGTCATCCAGTTTTCCCATACCGTGTCAGAGAACAAAGGGTAAGTTTTTCATGACTACAATTTATCGTATCAAAACTTTAATTAGAAATTATATTTTAACAGTAATTAATAAATACTTTTTATTTCACTTCAATGCCGATTTATTTTATGTAAATATATTATGAGTAATTTATATATTGCAAAGAAAATTGAGATGTTAATGTTACAGGAGTTTACGCAGTCAAAGTAACACAAGCGCCACTACCGAAAGACAAAGAAGCATGTTCGGCCATGTTAATTGTGGGAGATCTATCCCATCGGATTGTCGATCAATTGGCTACATTAGTCGACAATGTCGTCGCTCCTCTTCTTACCAAACCGGAAAATCATAAAGACTTGCCGGAAGTAGCGATTCATGATATATGTAAACACGTGCATGCTCTTCGTGGCACGTTGTATCAGGTAATAAGCACACAATCAATAATTAAATCTTTTTAAATTGTTTCTTTAAATAAAATAAGAAATAATAAAAAATCTAATGTTTGAATGGACAGGTAAAAGGTCAGGTAAATGGACGAACGGTACTGCCGATGCCAGCTGGTCTCGAAAAGGTGACGGAAGTCGAAAGATTGGTTTCTGAAGAAGGACCGCAAGCGGTTGATTTATATCTAAAAAGCGCTATAGAAGGTGTGGTGATAAAGTGGGCTTATTTAGTGAACGATGTGGTCACTCATGAATCCAGTGTCGCGTTTGAAAACGGACAAAATCCGACACCCAATGTCGAACTAGAATATTGGTCTACTAGATTGGCAAATTTGAGGTATTGAATAATGCTATATTTTTCATACGGCACTTTTATAAGACAATCAAATGAACTTCTCTTTTTTACAGTACATCATAGAAATTACTGCACGTATTTTTTGCAGATATATCTACGATCAATTGCAAGAGGATCGCGTGAAAAAGATGGCGACAATACTTGAGAAAACTGACAGTGCGTATTTTCCTTGCTTCCGTACGTTGTTTGACAATGTTGTCTCCTCGTTGGCCGAAGCGAAGGATATATCGTTGTACTTGACACCTCTGGCAAAGTGCTTCAAGACCGTAGAAGAGGTCGACTTTGCCGAAGCTAAGCCGCTGATGGCAACTCTGATACATTCGCTCGGATTAGCGTGGGCGAAGTGCAAGAGTTATCAAAGCTCTGGCAAACTTATCATCATGCTTCGTCAGATATGCAACTTATTGATACAAGAGGCATGTCGGTTTCTCGACCCGACATCAATATTTCAGAGCGACGTTGACGAAGCTCTCCAGCGAGTTAAAATATCGAGAGGTAATGGCCATCTGTTAAATTAAACCTCTTATTAATGCTTTTTAATTAGGATAAATAATAGAATCGTTAATTTTTATTATTATAATTATAGGAATCTCTTGTTTTACGTCGCAATTGAAACTTGAATAATTATTAATTTACATTAATAAATGCTAGATTTGATTATAATAACGATATATATCATTTTAAATACTATAAATATTATATTTTGATATTGTCTTTTATATTGTTTAAATATTATACAAAAAAGTTGTGCCTTGTACAATATTTTTAAAATTACAATTCTAATATATAATATATCGTACAGTTAATATATCTAATTTATTCTTCTGGATTTCTGAGATATTAAAAATGTTTTTCAATCAGGAGTATTGGAGGAATTCAAAAGACAGTTTGAATTGAGAAAGCACATGCCTGGCTTAAAACCGGAAGCTCCACCGTGGACATTCAATTCAACCGCCGTTTTCACTCGTCTCGATGCTTTCCTGAAACGATTGGCGGATATTGAATGGCTTTTCGATACCGTTCTCGAATTTTCCAAGTTGGAAAAGATTGAAATAGGCGGCATTCTCGGACGATCTTTAAGTGCGAGGATCATAAGCGTGTTCAAAGAATTTCAGCAGCTTTTCGTTTCGTTCACCGTGAGGGCAAGCGACGTTCTCGAACCGGATGACGAATCTTTCGTCATCGATTGCACTAAGTTTGCTGCATCCATCACCGATCTCGATAGTAAATTGGCAGCAATTCTGTGCCAGGCTTTCGACGACTGTGGCAATCTTGAAAGTGTCTTCAAGGTGTGTATATTTCATTTTCTTTTCTCAGTACAAAGTAATATATTTCGTCAACTATCCAAAACGCTCGTTTTTGTTTATCAGTTGATAAATATCGCCGGATCGGTACTGGAACGTCCCGTCATACGAAAGCAATTTACTAATAGATACACTAGGATTCTTGAGCTTTTAAACATGGAACTTTCGGTGGTGGAAGTCTTGTTCAATCGGGGTAGCAGGGGTGCTCTGATTAATCTACCGCCTTTGGCTGCTGCTGTAACGTTCACCAGCATGCTGCGGCAGCGTATTGACTTGCCTGTACAATCGTTCAAAGCTATGCCGCATCCGTACGTATTACGATACATCAAAGTTCTTCCTCAAAGATAGAATTTCTCTTTCGGATAGATAAAAAAGTGTTTCGTATTTTTTTATGAAGAAATATGTATAAAATTTGAAAAAAAAACATAAATAATATTTTTAAATATCTCTTCAATGATCTACTTACACATTAATAGCTCTTTTTAATTGCAGAATCGTTCACAGCGATGAAGGTAATAATATAATGTCACGTTACGAAAGATTGATAAAAATATTCGCCGATAAGGAAAATGATCTTTTTACTGAGTGGGCACAAACCGTACCGCAAACTGTCGATGTTGGCCTCAAACGTCACTTGCTTTGTAGAGACACTGATGGCAATTTGCTATTGAATTTCGATTCCGATCTTCTCTCAGTATTAAAAGAAGTGAGTTATTTAAAACAAATGTCGCGTTCCGATATTCCCCAAGAAGCAATCAAGGTACATAGACTTAATATTTTAATTAGAACGAGCAATATAATGTCTTCGCGCTTAGAAAATTAGATCTTTATGTTATGGAAGTTTCACTACCACATGTAGATATTTAATTATTTTCATTTTATATCGCATCATTAGGTATCTGAGAGCGCGGAGACGTTCAGAAAATTTCGCACAATGCTAAGCAGTACGGTTGATTCATATAACAATATACGTAAAACAACCAAGCAAGTTGAGTTTAATCTAATCGAGTTGGAAGTGGCGCGGATCGATTCTCTGATATCCCGCGGAGAAGATGAGTTATGGTGGAGATCAGACGGTCTTTTAGAATATATAACGGAGTTAGGCGATCTCGTAGAAGGGCTGTGGAAGCGCATGAAATCCGCTCAATCGAACGTGGGGAAAATCAGAAACATTTTGGAACCTTGGACGAAAACACCGCTCATAGAACGGAAAGATCGTCGCAAGGAGACATTGTTGGCCTTAGAAGACCGTTCAGAGAAAGTATCGAAACGATATGCGGAGATTACGAAGGCCGCTGAGCAGATACACTCGATATTGGAGGAAAATAAAATGCTCTTCCAAATTAACGAGACCGATCAGGAAGCTTGGCAAGAATACGTCAAGTACATCGACGATATTGTGATTGAGTCCCTTCGAAAAGCAGTTGGATGCTCTTTAGGTCTATATCCATTTTAAAATTAAGAAAAAATCACATTTAATGGGACAAAAAGTTTAATTAACATTTTTCTTTAATTTTCATTTTTAATTTACTCGAAAAAATATATGGTAATAAAGTTTAATAAAATCTAATATCTTTTTATGATCGCGTTATGTTTAGGTTATTTGGCGGAAAGCATGGATCCAATTGTTAAGTGCGAGCCATTACTTGAAGCAAAATTAGAGCTCAGGGAACCAGATTTATATTACGTGCCGTCATTGGAACCTGAAGATCCAGACGGATTTGACCAGCTAATTCTTGGCTTGTTAAATGATATTACCGGTATGGCTGCGTTGGTACCGCGATTAAAAAATGATTCTGTAGGATACGCTGAAGAATTAGCATCTGACATAGACATGAAGGGAATGAAAGATGAGATATTAACAAGCGTAGCTACTGCTGTTGAGGAGGCTACTGATTTTTGTAGTAATTTTGAAGGTATGATTATAAGTATCTAGTTACAATAGTTCCAATTTAAATTAAGTCGTTAATTTTTAGTATTTTTTTTCGAATAATTTATAGAGATCTTATCTAATAATATAATTGTCGAAGAATTATAATTTTTAGACATTCATCATATAAATAATATACGAGTATAAATAGCAAAAAAGAATTGAAATTTAAAAAATTTAACAATTGTCGATTTTGAGAGAAAAACATTCTAAACAAAAAAATATATATATTGCATGTATATATTATATTTAAATCTCAATGTAACCAATTTATAATTTCATTAGGCTATGCCTATTTATGGTTGGATGATAGAGACGTTGTGATGCAACAATTTCTCGAGTACAGCCGGCAATTGTCGGTGGAAGAAGTAGACATGGTGGCGGCTCAGGACCCTAAAGGTCCGACAAAGTCACCGCCGAAAATGGAGCAATTTCGCGAACAAATTGACCTTTACGAGAGCCTCTATGTCGAGATCGAGGAAATGGATCTGTTCAAAGTATTTTGTGGCTGGTTCAGGGTAGATATTAGACCCTTCAGACAGTCAGTACTGAACACGGTGTGCAAATGGTCGAGCATGTTCAAAAAACATTTGGTCGATCGTGTAACAAGTAGTCTTTCCGATTTAGGAGCGTTTATAAGGTACTCTCGTACAAAACGTATGTAGTATATCAAAAATATGACATATGATAGTATAATTCAAATATTTCAAAATTTCAAGTTAAAATATCACTTTTAATACAATACACATTTGGAGTATTAATATCTTAACTCATATATAAAAAATCTATATGCGTATTTTTTTTTAATTGATGATGTAACTTTATTTTTATAAATATTGTACTCGATTTCCAGATTAGCGGATGAGGGATTGTTACAACAAGTACAACCGGGTGATTATGCGGCTCTAGTTAGCGTAATGGGGTTTCTACTGCAGGTGAAAGAACGACAGCCAACTACGGATGAGATGTTCCACCCATTAGAAGAAACCATTGAATTGCTCAAGTTCTACGATCAAGATATACCCGAAGAAGTAAATGTGCTGTTGCAAGAGTTACCGGAGCAATGGGCAAACACGAAAAAACTCGCTCTTATGGTGAAGCAGCAAGTTGCACCATTACAGGCAGGTCTGTAAAATGGGAAGCAACATTATTAAGTTGACAATGTTATGGGTCAGTCAACTTAATATTTAATTTAATTATAAGAATATATATATGGATAAAATATTTATTTATAAAATTAGTAATAATTATTTGTTATAAAAACGGATCATTTAAAAATTTAGTTTTAAATTTAGATATTCTATAATATGTATTATGGTAACATAACATTATTCGTATAAATCATTAAATTAAGTTATATATATAACGATATATAAAAATAATAGGCGAAGTATCACGAATTCGCGGTCGGATCTCTGCGTTCGATATTACAATAAATCAGTATCGAGAGGCATTTCGACGATACACATTCTTTAAGTACGACTGCAAGAATCCGTACGAGCTATTAGACGAGGCCCACAAGGAGATTCTCATGCTGGAACGCCAAATGAAGGACATACAAGAATCCGCCTCGTTGTTTGAAGTGACGGTACCCGAATTTAAACAGCTGAGGCAGTGCAGGAGGGAGCTGAAGATGCTTAAGCAACTCTGGGATTATGTAAATATAGTGCAGAGTAGTATCGAGGGCTGGAAGACGACGCCCTGGAGGAAAATCGACGTGGAGAATATGGACATCGAGTGCAAGAAGTTTGCGAAGGAGATACGTGGTTAGTAGCTAAGAAATTTTCCACGGTCCCAAAGGATTCCCTCGAATTGCGCAATTTTATATCGCGAATATATCTTTATAAAGTATTACTATTTCTCGCGTTTCCCCTCTTTCCACTCTCGTGCAACTGAAATTACCGTTATGAAAATATGTAGCTGTATTTTATTATCCGCGAAATCATGAGAAAATATTTCTGTCCATTAGACGATATAATTTTAATCTCAAGTTCTTACTAGACGTATTTTATTTAGTAGCATTGGACAAAGAAATGAGACCATGGGACACTTACGTATCATTGGAAGCGACGGTGAAGAATATGCTTACGTCATTACGTGCCGTTGGAGAATTGCAAAATCCCGCTATTCGAGAAAGACACTGGCGACAGCTGATGAATAGTACTAAGGTATCGCTGGAAATCGCAGAGCGGATATTTAATTCATTTCTTTACAAACTCATAAATTAGAAGATATACCTACTTGATATCCAGCTTCTAATTAGCTGACAGAATATATAAATTCATACAAGCTCAACGCCCTACTCATTTATGTTCTAAGACTTTTAACGATGCTACTATCATTACATTTGAAGTGATTCTGCGAAATTGTACATAACAATAATGCGTGTGTGCGTAATCACATCAGATCATATTAGACTTAGTTGCACCGCTGTATATATACGCTATCGGTGTTACAGAAATTGGGCAACATGACTCCAGAAATGACCGTAAGTCCGCTGTACATACGCTGTACATATCACGTGAATTTATTTTTAACATACATTCTCATTATATTTTTCATAGCTAAAATTGTATTATAAATTTTGATAAAATCAATCTCGGCATGTAACAGTTCTTCGCAAGTGCGCACTTACATATCATATCTGACACTTATATATGTATATTAAAACATATTTTATACGCACAGCTACATCATAGCATGGAACACGCTAGTCAATATAATATTAAGATTTTAGAATTTGATTATTCGCAAGATTCGTACGGGCTTACTCAATTGCTAAATGTGTTTAATGATTTTGATATGAAATTTGTATTTAGTTTAATAATAAAATGAGGGTAAGAATAGCCATATTTAGCATTAAACATTAGCATTCAGATAATCGTATTTATAATTCGCTATCATTCTTTTATTATGTAAGTTCCTCATTATTCATTCATTGTATAAATCACTATAATTTTTTAATAAATTTGCTCATTCATTGTATAAATCACTGTACAATTTTTTAATAAATTTGCTAATGAACACAAAACATCACTGCATATTTTACATTATTTAGCAATTTCCTATATCACTCTAAATTATTATAAAGTAAATCACATGATCTGCTTTTCATCAAGTATATATAGCTAAGTCGTCAGACGACTTTTTTACACGTAGGTTCGTTTCGTAATGGACGAATCGACGACTTTAGCTGATCTGCTCGAATTAAATCTCCACGATTGTGAGGAGGAAGTTAAGAATATAGTGGATAAAGCGGTTAAGGAAATGTCTATGGAGAAATATATGAAAGAGTTGAATATTACGTGGTCTAAAATGGAATTCGAGCGGGAAGATCATGCTCGTACGGGCGCTACTTTAATAAGAGCCAGTGAAGAATTGATTGAGACTTTAGAGGAAAACCAGGTTATTTAATTAATATCTTTAACTTTAAAACATTTTCAATTAACAACTCATAATCGACAATAAAAATCATCGTATTACAATTATAATATTCAAGGAGGATAATTTCCTTTCTAAAATTGTAGGTACAATTGCAAAATCTGATTACTTCGAAATTTATCGCGCACTTTCTCGAGGAAGTATCGTCGTGGCAAAAGAAATTGAGTATCGCCGATCAGGTGACGACGATCTGGTTCGAAGTTCAACGTACTTGGATGCATCTCGAAAGTATCTTTATGTCATCCGAAGATATTCGACGGCAGTTACCAGTGGATGCTGAGCGGTTCGATCGCATTGACAAGGAATTTAAGGAAATGACAGAAGAGATGGCGAAAACGCCGAACGTCGTCGAGGCGACAAATAAGGACGGTCTCGTGTCCGCTTTGGACATTCTGCAAAAAGGACTCGTATTATGCGAGAAGGCCTTGGCAGAATATCTTGAAACGAAGCGTCTCGCTTTCCCGCGATTCTATTTCGTCTCTTCCAGCGATTTATTGGATATACTTTCGAACGGAAACCAACCAGAAATAGTAGCAAAACATTTGACGAAGTTATTCGATTCTATGGCGCGACTGAACTTCGACACTAAAAATACTTCGTTAAAGCGCATCTTAGGTAATTAATCATGAGTAACATTTCATGTTAAACTATTACGAGTAGTTATTTAATTTCTCATCATATTTCAGGCATGTTTGCTAAGGACGGCGAATACGTGGAATTCGCAAATTATGAGATGATTTGTGAAGGAGCTGTGGAAGGGTGGTTAAATCGTCTTCAGAAAGCCATGCGCGTGTCCATTCGACATTACTTCAGTGAAGCGGTTGTAACATACGAAGAAAAGCCGCGAGAGCAATGGCTGTTCGATTATCCGGCCCAGGTATCTCTCTGCGGAACTCAGATTTGGTGGACCACTGAAGTCAATCTAGCCTTCGCACGTCTCGAAGAAGGTTACGATAACTCGCTCAAGGACTACCTGAAAAAGCAAATTTCGCAGCTGAGCACTTTGATCACGCTGTTGATAGGAGAACTGACCAAACAGGAGAGACAGAAGGTCATGACCATCTGTACAATCGACGTTCATTCCAGAGACGTCGTGACGAAGCTAGTGCAATCGAAGGTGGAGAGCGCGCAAGCCTTTCAGTGGCAGAGTCAGTTGCGACACAGATGGGACGAGAAGGAAAAGGATTGCTTTGCAAATATTTGCGATGCACAATTCAAATATTCTCACGAATACCTGGGTAATACTCCTAGGTTAGAACATGCATTATACTTCACTTAATTTTTATTTATTTTTGTCGATTATCGATGCAATATATATTTGTTTGCTTCTAGATTGGTTATAACGCCGCTAACGGACAGGTGCTACATAACTCTGACGCAATCTTTGCATCTCATCATGGGTGGTGGTCCAGCCGGACCGGCCGGTACTGGAAAGACCGAGACTACGAAAGATCTCGGTAGGGCTCTTGGCATAATGGTGTATGTGTTCAATTGTTCTGAGCAGATGGATTACAAATCCTGCGGTAACATATACAAGGGTCTGGCGCAGACCGGCGCGTGGGGTTGCTTTGACGAATTCAACAGGATCACCGTCGAAGTGCTCTCGGTGGTCGCCGTACAAGTGAAATCAATTCAAGATGCTATCAGAGATAAGAAAGAACACTTCAACTTCATGGGCGAGACAATAGCTCTTGAACCAACCGTTGGCATATTCATCACCATGAATCCAGGTTACGCTGGCCGTACGGAATTGCCGGAGAATCTAAAAGCGCTTTTCCGTCCCTGCGCCATGGTAGTGCCTGATTTCGAATTGATATGCGAAATAATGTTAGTAGCGGAAGGATTTCAGGACGCAAGGGTACTCGCGAGAAAGTTTATTACGTTATATACGTTATGTAAGGAATTGTTGTCTAAACAGGATCACTATGACTGGGGTTTAAGAGCAATAAAATCGGTTTTAGTGGTCGCCGGTAGCTTAAAAAGAGGCGATCCCGGTAGACCAGAAGAACAGGTGCTAATGAGAGCACTGAGAGATTTCAATATTCCCAAAGTAGTATCGGACGATCTACCGGTCTTTATGGGGCTGATAGCTGATTTATTCCCAGCATTAGACGTTCCTAGAAAAAGAGACGTTGAGTTCGAGAAGATGGTGAAGCAAGCAGCCGCCGACCTCAGTTTACAACCAGAAGATGGTTTTATTCTCAAGGTTGTACAGCTCGAAGAGTTATTAGAAGTGAGACACTCCGTCTTTATCGTAGGCATAACTGGTTCTGGAAAGACTCAAGTTTGGAAGACGCTATTCAAAACTTATCATAATATGAAGAGAAAGCCGGTTTACAACGATCTCAATCCCAAAGCTGTGACCAATGACGAGCTTTTCGGTATCATCAATCCAGCGACGCGAGAGTGGAAAGACGGTCTCTTCTCGGTAATAATGAGAGAACAGGCCAATCTAGGTGGCGAAAATCCCAAGTGGATTGTCTTGGATGGCGATATCGATCCGATGTGGATTGAGTCGTTGAATACTGTTATGGACGACAACAAGGTTCTGACGTTGGCTAGCAATGAACGAATCGCCCTTACGCCGGCAATGAGATTAGTCTTTGAGATTTCAAACCTAAGAACCGCTACACCAGCCACGGTTTCTCGTGCCGGTATCTTATATATAAATCCACAGGATTTAGGATGGAATCCGTATGTAACCAGTTGGGTTGAGAAACGATCTTTGCCGAACGAGAAATCGAATCTCGTCATGCTCTTCGATAAATATATCCCCACTTGTCTCGAAACATTACGAACGAGATTCAAGAAGATAACACCTATAGCTGACATGGCACACGTCGAGATGCTATGTCATCTTCTCCATTGTCTTTTAAACCCAGAATTGACGGCTGGCGACTTCCACAAGGATCATTACGAACTTTATTTCGTGTTCGCCGCCGTCTGGGCTTTCGGCTCCTCAATGTTTCAGGATCAAACTGTGGATTACCGAGTAGAGTTCACTAAATGGTGGACTAATGAATTCAAACAGGTAAAATTTCCGTCACAAGGAACGGTTTTTGACTATTATATTGATAATGAGACAAAGAATTTTCTTCCCTGGACGGAACGTTTACCGAAGTTCGAGTTGGATCCAGAAATACCATTGCAAGCCGTTTTAGTCTACACGTCGGAGTCTATCAGAATAAAATACTTTCTCGACTTATTGATGCCGGACAAACATCCAATAATGTTAGTTGGCACGGCTGGTTGCGGCAAGACTGTCCTAATTGCAGAGAAACTTCTTCAGCTTTCTGAAAATTACGCAGTCTCTAACGTACCGTTCAATTTCTACACCTCGTCTGAAATGCTGCAGAAAATTTTAGAAAAATCACTAGAGAAGAAAGCAGGCAGAAATTACGGTCCACCAGGAAACAAGACCTTAGTATATTTCATCGATGACATGAATATGCCAGAAGTGGATGCGTACGGTACGGTCCAGCCTCACACATTAATTAGACAACATTTAGATTACGGACACTGGTACGATCGAACTAAACTGACTCTGAAGGACATCCACAATTGTCAATACGTCAGCTGCATGAATCCGACCGCCGGATCGTTTACCATTAATCCGAGATTGCAAAGACATTTTGCTGTATTTGCTGTCAGTTTCCCAAATGTGGATTCTTTGACGACAATATATTCCTCCATTTTATCGCAGCATCTAGCGAATATGGAACATAGGTAATATTAATCGTTCATTGAATTCAAATTCTCCAACATTCGCGCGATTATTGTAATATTAATTAATATAATATCCAGGTTTCCTATAAGCGTCACCGAGTTATGTCCCAATATCGTGCAAGCAAGTATTCAACTACATCATCGTTGTGCTCAAATGTTTTTACCAACAGCCGTAAAGTTCCATTACATCTTTAATCTTCGTGAACTTTCCAACTGTTTTCAAGGTTTATTGTTCAGCGGCAATGAGTGTTTACAATCCTCGGTAGATCTAATCAGACTCTGGATGCACGAGACTCAACGCGTCTACGGAGATAAGTTAACGGACGAAAAAGACATCGAAAGTTTCTTGAAACTACAACTAGATATCCTAAAAAAGAATGTGGAGGAGGTCGACGAAGGTGCGATCCTGGAAAAGCCCAACATCTATTGCCATTTTGCAGGTTTGTTTTTTCTAATTCTGTCTTTATTGTTTGTTAAAATATTTTTGGAAAATTATTAACATCTGATTTTAATTCTTCAAAATCTATAATAAATTAGCATTTACTTTTTTAAAGATGTGTGTGTGGTGTGTGTGTCTATTCGGAAATTACTAAAACAATTGGACAATGTTTAGGAGGCGTTGGAGAGCCGAAATACATGCCCGTCAAGGACTGGGCAACTTTACATCGACTGTTATCAGAAGCAATGGTCAGCTATAATGATTTAGTAGCGGCCATGAATTTAGTGCTTTTCGAGGACGCTATGATGCACGTATGTCGAGTAAATAGAATCCTAGAATCGCCCAGAGGTAGTGCGCTCTTAGTGGGTGTGGGTGGCTCCGGTAAACAGAGTCTTTCACGATTAGCGGCCTTTATAAGTTCATTGGAGGTTTTCCAAATTCAGTTAAAGAAAGGTTACGGCGTAACTGATCTGAAGTTGGAACTCGCCGCTTTGTACTCAAAAGCTGGCTTGAAAAATTTAGGTATCATGTTCCTGATGACAGACGCGCAAGTTCCAAACGAGCAATTTCTAGTACTTATCAATGACATGCTCGCGTCTGGAGAGGTTCCTGATTTATTTGCTGAGGATGAGATGGAGAATATAATAGCAGGTTTAAAAAATAATTTTAATTAAAACAAATAAATAAAATAATATTTATATATGATCTACATGGCAACAATATTTTTACAAAAAAATTATATTATTTAATATCTTTTAAATCTTTCTATTAATATTAAAATTTTTTATTGGCTGTTTGCTAAAATCACTAAGCTTCACACGAATGTAGATTATAGCGTTAATAATGTTATTGATATTTAACAGGAGTTCGTAATGAAGTGAAAGGTGCCGGTATGCTGGACACACGCGAAAATTGCTGGAAATTCTTTATCGATCGTGTTCGCCGACAACTCAGAGTAGTATTATGTTTTTCTCCTGTCGGTTCGACACTGCGAGTCAGATCCAGAAAATTTCCAGCTATCATAAACTGCACAATGATAAATTGGTTTCATGAGTGGCCTCAAGAAGCATTAATGTCTGTGTCGAAAAGATTTTTACAGGAACTGGAGGAACTACCAGAAACATACAGGTACAAAATAATATTCAAATTTTAATAAAGATAGCTATAAGTGTATTCAATTAAAAAAATCATTCTGACAGAGAATCGGCTGCCAAATTTATGGCTCATGCACATACCAGCGTAAATATAGCCAGTCGTCATTATTTGAGCAGCGAACGTCGTTACAACTACACAACTCCGAAGTCTTTCCTGGAGCAAATAAGTTTATATACTAGGTTGTTAAAAACAAAAACTTCTGAACTACGTGCTAGAGTGGTTAGATTGGAAAACGGCTTGGACAAGTTGAGATCAACAGCAGTACAAGTAGATAAGTTAAAAAAGAAGTTGGCTGTACAAGAAGTAGAATTACAGCAAAAGAACGATGCTGCAGACGCTTTGATTGCCATAGTCGGTGTCGAAACAGAAAAAGTTCAAAAAGAAAAGGCGATAGGTTTGTAATATCATTAGTGATGTATAATGACAATTACACGCAATTCTATATATATTTAAAAATAATTTAATTAAAAAATGTTATTTAATTTAGCGGATGAGGAGGAATCCAAAGTGGCCGTGATTGCCGAGGAAGTTTCAAAGAAGCAAAAAGACTGCGAGGCGGATTTAATGAAAGCCGAGCCTGCTTTGCTGGCAGCGCAAGAAGCTCTAAATACTTTGAACAAAGCGAATCTAACAGAATTAAAATCATTCGGTTCGCCTCCTGGTGCTGTAACAAACGTTACTGCTGCAGTCATGGTCCTTTTGGCACCAGCTGGCAAAGTAGCTAAAGATCGTAGCTGGAAGGCCGCCAAGGTATTATCAAATCGATTGGAACAATTCGAGAGAAAATTTCCCTCTCGTCGTGATTGTATCTAAGCAACAAGCGTTAGAAGTTATATTTTTCGTTTTCTTTTAAAGATCATGATGGCGAAAGTGGATACCTTTCTGGATTCCCTAATCAATTATGACAAAGAGAATATACATCCTGAGGTGATTAAAGCGATACAGCCGTATCTCAAGGACTCCGAATTCGAGCCTGAGTTTGTAAGATCCAAGTCAGCCGCCGCGGCGGGCTTATGCGCTTGGGTGATCAATATTATCAAGTTCTACGAAGTCTTTTGCGACGTGGAACCGAAACGGAAGGCACTTGCACATGCAAACGCAGAGCTGGCTGCAGCTCAGGATAAGCTTAGTGGTATCAAACGAAAAGTAGCTGTAAGTAAACGTTAATATCAAAGGTTATTTTTTATAATTCCCAAAATTTTATAAAATTGCACAAATGTACATACATATTATGTTACGTGCACAATGTTTAATTATTAAAATAATTTAAATAATCGATTTTTTTTTAGTCCTTAGAAGAACAGCTGGCAAAATTAACAGCGGACTTTGAAAAAGCGACATCCGAAAAATTAAAATGCCAACAGGAAGCCGATGCCACTAATTCAACAATTGCGTTAGCGAACAGATTAGTCGGTGGCTTAGCGTCCGAGAACGTTCGTTGGGCTGATTCGGTGGCTAAGTTAGCATTTTTTACAATATATAATTTTTCGTTATAATAATATATGTAAACGAAGTAAAAATTGCAAATATTTTTAGTTTCATGCAACAAGCATCGACGCTGCCTGGCGATGTACTACTGGTGACAGCTTTCATATCTTACGTGGGTTGTTTTACAAAGCAATTTCGACAGGATTTACTAAACAAGCAATGGTTGCAGTTTATACGTACCATAGAACCAACAATTCCAATTACTGAAGGCCTGGATCCTCTCTCACTGCTGACGGACGACACACAAATTGCCAAATGGAATAACGAAGGATTACCGAACGATCGAATGTCGACAGAAAATGCCACGATATTGACCAACTCCGATCGTTGGCCATTAATGATAGATCCACAGGTACAGAATCAAGAAATCTTGCAAGACCGAAAACTCAATAAGAAAAAAAATCTTTTCCAGCTTCAGGGTATAAAGTGGATCAAGGAGAAGTACGGAGACGAGCTGAAAGTGATCAGATTAGGTCAACGTGGTTATTTGGAGGTGATTGAGTTAGCATTAGCAAATGGATCTACAGTCCTACTGGAGAATATCGGAGAGACTGTAGATCCTGTTTTGGATCCTTTGCTCGGTCGAAATTTAATTAAGAAGGGTCGAGCTATTAAGATCGGCGATAAGGAGGTGGAATATAATTCCATGTTCAGATTGCTGCTGCACACGAAGCTAGCTAATCCCCATTATAAACCGGAAATGCAAGCGCAAACTACGCTGATTAATTTCACGGTGACGAGAGACGGTTTGGAAGATCAATTACTCGCGGAAGTGGTTAAGGCGGAGAGACCAGATTTAGAGGAATTGAAGGCGGAACTTACTAGGCAACAGAATGACTTTAAGATTACTCTCAATAGTCTTGAAGATTCACTTCTCTCTAGGTACAAGAGTATCATTAAAAAATTTAGAATTTATGAATTATTTGTATACGGAAAATTTATAAATTATAATTTATAAATTATATACATTATGCAAAGTATCATATAAGAAAGAGGTCTGTTCCTTTAAAAAAGTAATTTTTTGCACATATAATATTATTATTATATATATTATACATATAATATTTATTTGTGATTATATATGATATTATAAAACTTTCTCTGTATATTTTTTTAATTTATTGATACTAGTTAGTGATTCACAAGAACTTGTAATAAATCACGTGTACTCGTCAAGCGGTATAAAATAAATTTATACAATTATTAATTTAAATATTATTATTTTAGACTATCATCAGCGGGAAGTAATGTCCTTGAAGACACATCTCTCGTGGAGAACTTGGAGACCACTAAACGTACTGCCGCGGAGATCGAGTCGAAGGTTACGGAAGCTCATGGTACTAGCCGACAGATCGATGCGGCTCGAGAATTATATCGGCCAGCGGCAGCAAGAGCCTCATTGCTATACTTCATTTTGAACGACTTGAATACGATTAATCCTATTTATCAATTTTCGCTAAAGGCTTTCAGCGTAGTCTTTCAGAAGGCGATCTTAAAGGCTGATCCTGCGCCTGATGTTGCGGCAAGAGTACAGAATCTGATTGAGTGCATCACCTATTCAGTTTTTATGTATACCAGCAGGGGACTTTTCGAGTGCGATAAGTTGATCTTCGCTTCGCAAATGGCTTTTCAAATATTATTGGTAAGAAATGAAGTCACGGCTAGCGAGTTGGACTTCCTCCTGAGATTCCCTATAACGCCGCACGTCACCTCGCCGGTCGATTTCCTTACCAACACTAGTTGGGGTGGCATAAGAAGTCTGTCTACGAGGGAAGAGTTTCGGTACGATGAGAAACTGTTGTCCTGTTGTCGCTTTAGTCACTCACTTGTTTTGCTTGTTCGAAGGAATTTGGACCGAGACATCGAGAGTTCCGCTAAACGCTGGAAAAAGTTCGTAGAGTGCGAATGCCCGGAGCGCGAGAAGTTTCCCCAAGAGTGGAAAAACAAGACGGCTATACAACGTCTGTGCATGCTGAGAGCTCTGAGACCGGACAGGATGACGTATGCCATCGCAGCGTTTATCGAGGAGAAGCTCGGTGCGAGATACATCGAGGCGAGAACGGTGGAGTTTGCGAAATCTTATGAAGAGACTAGCCCGGGCACTCCCATTTTCTTTATTCTGTCGCCCGGAGTAAATCCATTGAAGGTGACTACGAAATATTTCTCTTTATCGCTTTTCTTATAAATAATGTAAGGTTTTAATAATTAATTTTTAGAATTCGTTCAAGTAAATAAAAATCAGATTATTAAATTGATTTTATGAAATATAAGAAATAGAGATGTGATAAGACAGAAAATGTATTATTTTGTGTTCAGGATGTGGAAGACCTAGGTCGTCGCCTTGGTTTTATGTCAGACAATCAAAACTTCCATAATGTGTCCCTTGGTCAAGGACAAGAAACGGTTGCCGAACAGGCTATAGACGAAGCAGCCACAAATGGTCATTGGGTGGTCTTGCAAAATATACACTTAGTAAAGAAATGGCTTCCACTATTGGAAAAGAAATTGGAAATGGCTGCTGAAGGTTCTCATTCCGATTACAGAATGTTTATGAGCGCAGAACCAGCTAGTACGCCAGCTGGACATATAATACCTCAAGTAAGAATATTTTTATATTTTTTAAATAAAGATAATAATTCATTAAAAAATTTTTATTAGAATTTTATAATATCTATACATCTTAATTGATTGTCGAAATATAACGAAAGAAATCTTAACTTTCGATAATACTTGATTATCAATATTGATTTATAATTATTCTTTTTAGGGTATTTTAGAATCATCAATTAAAATTACAAACGAGCCACCCACCGGTATGCAAGCTAATTTGCATAAAGCTTTAGACAATTTTACTCAAGAAACTTTAGAAATGTGTTCTAAAGAAGCCGAGTTCAAAGCAATTTTATTCTCTTTATGTTACTTCCACGCAGTCGTCGCGGAACGTCGTAAATTCGGACCCCAGGGTTGGAATAAAATATATCCCTTCAATGTAGGAGATCTAAACATTAGTGTTAGTGTACTTTATAATTATTTAGAAGCAAGTCCGAAAGTACCTTGGGAAGATTTAAGGTTAATATACACTTAAAATTTTAATTTAAATTAATAATAAATAGGATAAGCTAAACATACAGCATAAATTATGCTCAAAGTTACATAAAATAAACGAAGTTATGTATGTAAATATACATAATTTAACTCAAAATAAAGATATCTCTCCAAAGAGTTTAATAATTAATATTCTTAAAAAGGTATCTTTTTGGAGAAATTATGTATGGTGGCCACATAACAGACGACTGGGACAGAAGGCTTTGCGTATCTTATCTTGAAGAATTAATGCAACCTGACTTGATCGATGGAGAACTGCAACTGGCGCCAGGTAAACTAACAGGCGCTCAACTATATATATATATATATATATTTAATGAGTATCTAAAATCTTTCATCAATTTGGCATTTCAGGTTTTCCTGCACCTCCTAATACAGATTTAATTGGTTATCATACATATATTGACGAAGCTATACCACCGGAATCGCCATATTTATATGGACTACATCCAAACGCGGAAATCGGCTTTCTAACGATGACGGCTGAGAATTTATTCCGAACAGTCTTTGAGATGCAACCACGTGACACTGGTAGTTCCGGAGGACAAACTGTTACCAGAGAAGAAAAGGTGTTATATATATTTTTTGGAAGATATATTATGATAAACGTCACGTACTATATGTATCTTGTAGGTGAAACAAGTATTGGATGAAATAATAGAGAAGTTACCCGAGGAGTTCAACATGATGGAGATCATGGGAAAAGTGGAAGAACGGACACCGTATGTGATCGTCGCCTTTCAAGAATGTGAGAGAATGAATTTCCTGACAACGGAGATTAAACGATCACTGCGAGAGTTAGATCTGGGTCTCAAGGGTGAGCTCACCATAACGTCAGACATGGAGGACCTGGAAAACGCGTTGTTCTTCGATCAAGTTCCACCGGTGTGGGCTAGCAGAGCTTATCCGTCTTTATTAGGTTTGACCGGTTGGTTCGTCGATCTGCTGTTGAGGATCAGAGAGCTGGAAACGTGGTCCACGGATTTTGTTGTGTGTACACATAAAAAGTATATAATAACGACGACACGTTTTTATGACACAGCTAACGCAACAATTAATTCTCTTCCAGTTACCGGCGTCGGTGTGGCTCGCCGGGTTTTTCAATCCCCAATCACTACTCACCGCCATCATGCAATCGACAGCTAGAAGGCACGAGTTGCCGCTTGACAAAATGTGCCTCCAGTGCGACGTGACCAAGAAAAACAAGGAGGAATTCACGTGAGTAGGAACGATAATTGGACGGAAGTTTCGCGGGTACAATCTATACGCGGTCGTGAAAGCAGAATAGTTATCGTCTGTTAACTCGATTCGTCTTGTACATCGAGCCGAGGAGTGACTTCCTTCCCGATTCGTTCGCTTTAGGTCAGCGCCGAGGGACGGTGCCTACGTTCATGGAATATTTATGGAAGGCGCGCGATGGGATATCCAAACAGGAATCATCGTCGATTCCAGACCGAAGGAATTATATCCTGGGATGCCGGTGATTAATGTACGCGCTATCACGCAGGACAAACAGGATTTGAGGAACATGTACGAGTGCCCGGTATACAAAACACGCACGCGTGGTCCAACATATGTATGGACGTTTAATTTAAAGACCAAAGACAAACCGGCTAAATGGACGTTGGCCGGTGTTGCTCTCTTGTTACAAACTTAGATAGAATAATTACCGTTATATATATTAGTCGTTGATCGCTTTAATAAATCACTATACGGATGTATTGACATCGTGATTGTACCTGCTCATAAAGAGATATTTATATGTATAATCATTTATTTTTTAGACATTTTTTTGCAGGTGATCTTCGTTACATAAATAAAGCAATATTATATTATACTTGTCTTTGTTGTAATACAAAAAAAATTGACTTTAAAAATATTATTCAGAGTTAATTAAGTTTATACTTAATTGTTCATATTTATTTATAGTAAAATGTTCTTTATTATATTTTTGTATTTTAAAAAAGATAAACTGTAAATATATCAATATTTTACGTATAAAATATATGGATATAATTGTTTAGATATTATACTCTAAAATAAATTTGCTTTTGCGAGATAATGTTTCGCACGACGCAGATCCGCAATTACGGTTTATAAAGAAGAGAACGATTCGACAGCAAATCCCAGACGGTCGATCGAAGGTGGGGTGTTTCGAGGTCGACTAATCGACTGAGAGTTAATAAAACGTAGGAGGAGAAACGACGCGAAGTCTCCGAGGAGTATCCGGTCCGTTTCACGAACCGGCGCTGCGTTCAGTTTTCCGCGACAGGAAAAAAGGAAAAATTATCCGTCATTCGTCGAAACCTGAACCCTCCCTGAAGATATCGGAGATCAATACCAGTATCTCGGAGTAAACAAAAGCCGATGCCTATCCAGCTACAAAGTGTCGGTCAATTTAATTTAGTGCCGAGTCTCGAGATAGGGATACGAGGAAAGAAGGGAGAACGATATATCCGCTGGAGAACACAAAGGTCTCCATACACACGGTATCAAAATTGCATCGTGTTAGCGGAATAAATAAAATTTCGACACAACGTGTGTTACAACCTTTGAAATATAGTTCTCGTAAAATAAACATTTTTTCTACGCGAAAAACGCGGAAGACGTCTGATCTTTTCATTGACAATTTTTTTTTTACAAACTTATAAAATATTTAACGATCTTCCAATTAATGTTAACACACGATGGATGTACGCAAGTTGAAAAAACTCTTAAAAAGATTAAAACTGAAAGATATCCATACAATTATTAAATTATTTATTTGCACTGTTTTAATGAATTATATCAATAAATTAATTGTGTAAAAAAAAGATTATATAATATCTTCATTGAATTCATGTGCACCTTAATAAACTTTAACAAATTGGAGCAAACAAAGAAATTTAATCGTAACATCTTATGTGTACTGATTCAATAATAAAAAAAGAATTTTTTTTCTATAGAGTTGTAGCATTATTATTATTACATTCTGGTCACCCTAATTTAGTTCAGGCACACAGCAAACATACAGTAGCAGGGCTAATAGTACGATCTGCACAAAGTCAACTCATGAATCCCTTCGAATAGAAGGGGGACAAAGAAAAAAATTATCGTCCCTTTGATGGTTCCTAGTGATTGGCTCTCGGACACCCTCCTCGTGATACGTGGTGGATCGATCGGCATTCGTGCACAGGCTTCAATCACGGTTTTCATTAAGCCGCGCTGGACGGTGGAGGGTAAGAGTGGCTCGAATATCTGTTGTTTCGCGTGTTAGGCGGAACGAGAGAAAGCTTCTGGTTTCAGAACTTGCGCTTCTGGCACGGACTTCGCAAGAAACTTTAACGTTTAATTGGGCATTAGCCACTCGTTAGGGAATATCTCGAAAATTGCGTCGGATTTGTTACTGAACAAAGAAGAGGGAAACAAAAAACAGAAAAGAAAAGAGAGAGAGAGCGAGAGAGAGAAAGGAGGGGGGGGGGGGGGAAATCTTCTGAAATCTTGTTAATGAAGAATACATTTTGGTATTACGAGACAGTTTGATATATCAGTTTAATTGCCATAATTAGTTTGCCATATTCACTATACATATATAAAAAGACAATAATCAATACTTATTATATTGTACGCAACAAATTGTATAATAAAAATTAAGTGATTTATTTACAAGTTAGATAGATAGCATGTTGTTAATTATCGTGGAATATAATTATATTTTTAATTAAAGAAAATGGATTAATAAATTCTAAAGGTATGTTTAATATTCGTTTTCCGCGTATTGAAATTATTAGTATATTTTCTGGAGAGTGAAACTTATATAAGCTTGAGTCCTCGGTAAGAACTCGATAATGAAGGTTCTTGAAATAAGAGTCTTCGAAAGGAATTGAAATTTACATTAGCGGAGAATCAGCGCCAACAGATAGTCTTCTTCTTTTAAAATTTCAACCTTCATAACTCTACCAGTTTCATTCAATAAAACCTCACTGTTAATGAGCACGTTTGATGTAAGGATTATTATACGTAATAACACATTGATTTTGCGCATCTCATTAGGCGCGATAGATAAAAAGATATTAATAGACATTTGTTAACGTAATAAATCGATTGTCAATAGGATTTGTGCCACTTTGATCATGATGTTTATTTCATTTAAAACGTATGTTTGTGTGAGTAAGCCTAAGTTCTTAATTGTATATATGACCTTTTTGAATATAATAAAGTATATACTCTTAAGATAAAAATATTGATAAATTATTTTATTTTTAGTTAACCTAACTTTAAATTATTACTTTGACAACAAAAGGATTCATTAAAAAAGTAGTTTTAGAATTCCTTTTTATTAACAATGAGAAGTATAGTACACATAAAGTTCCGCTCTACAATTGCGTAAACGTAGTTGTAATTGTAAAAATTGACCAATTACAGTTGAATACGAAGAGAATATCCAACTGCGATTGGTCAATTTTTACAACTACGACTACGTTTACGCAATTGTAGATCGGGCTTTACAACTACGACCACTTACAACATTTACGCAATTGTAGATCAGGCTTAAAGTAACTCGGTATATTACATCACATGAACGTAATAACTCATTGGGAAGTTTGCTCACTTTGTTTATTCGAAATAAGGAATTTACGCCACAGTACTGTTTAGGTAAAAGGTTCATGGTCATTGTTTGCACGAGGGGAAGTTAATGGCTCCTTTGTTTCGTCCTGAGAGCAAGCGACTTCCATTTTTCATCGGCATCGGCGCGGCTGGGACCATCACTTCTTTAGTGAGTTAATCATTTTTGAAGGACCCGACCGCAGGTGACGGTGCGTCATACTCGTCATAACCGTGATATTAAAGGATGTTAGGCATTCCCGTCTAGAATTAAATTTCTCGAGCGGGGAAAAGCCTGAGTTTAGACAGTCACCCCGGTTGCGCGCGCAGAGGAATAATGAAACACCACGAGAGCTGTCGCGTAATTTGTTTTGCATACGGACGATATTTTTCACTTCGCGGAATAATGGCCTGACGTTTAGTTCCAAAGTCTCTCTCAGATGTCTGCGTTGCGCTCCTTAATCCTAACAGAGATTCCAACAAATCCGAAAAACACTTTGGTAGCACGTTTCGAACATACTTTTTCGTTTCAGTCTCTGGACATCTTATCGTTAATGAGACGTGTACGGAAAATATTTCGTTCAAAGAACGCGATATCGCACGTTTCTCTATTTTCGATCAGCCTTTTTTGAATGTTATGGTATAGATTATGAAAGAATATGCAGCGAAAAGAAGCAATTACAGGACAGATCCTAAAATTTGCATTGTTTTATTCATGCGTATTTCGCAAAAATTATCGATTGGAGGTACAAATATGGCGGCGAGATGGAAGTATTAATTATTTGCGAAAGGCGGGTTTTAACGGTATAGGCGAGTATAGAGATGGTCGATGCAGCTAACTAGAGAGACCTCCTTTGAGCACCGACTTCGGCTTGAGAGATCTGTAAACCAATTAGTGACGCCTCGTCGATACGGAGGGCTAAGTCGTCCTAACTGGATCGTACGGTTAAAGTGACTTACTTGATTACATGACGTTAGTTAGCGTCACTGTAATCGCCTGTCGACCGCAGGTGATACCCTTAAATTCCGATCACGTAAAGATCCGCCAATTTTTGGTACTTGGGAACACTTCGGCTGTCACTAATGTCGAAAAGGCAATTTTATGGAGCGAAACGATTCTCTTAGTCACGTCGGTTCTATACGTCGCGTAAAATTAAACGAAAATATCATGATATTTTCGCTTGGATCGGTATAATTTACGCGGCGGGAAATCTAGCTAGATTAATAAAAATTGTGTTTGAATTTCGTGAAGTAATTATTCAGATCAATTATTTGTTCATCTAAATTACTCAGATTCAGCTGATGAAAACGGATAAAGACTTCATCACGCAAACTACGTGGAATGTTTGTGCCATAAAAAAATCTTCGTAATAATGGCATAAAATACAGAGTAAAAAAATGAATTATTTATAATTTTTACCTTGTAAATATTCTTTTATTAAGTCGCGCAGAATATATTACAAAATGTAGTATAATAATAAAAATATAGGGGAGGACTTATAAATTCCGAAAATTGTAAACTCTGGGCATATATTGCGAACATATCCCGACGAGGGTCACTCGATATCATATACGCCGAGCTTCGAGTCGTACGTGCGTTCATGCATCCCTCGGGAGATTACAACAAAAACGCGGGGGAGGATAGCATACATGGGGCCGCTACCTAAATTTGAACTACGTATATATTCGCGCAAGATACTTTTTTTCTGCACCCTATACGCGGGAATGCCCACGGGTCGTTATCATTGTCCTATTAAATTCAAAAATTACTTTTTCTCATACATGTAAGTGTACGCAGCGCGACAATTGCGGTTGACTCTTGTACAATATATTTGTATTAAAGTTATATGTATGTAAAAAGTGTGTAAATTATACGATGCAAATTCTACTTGTATGAAGTTCATAAAAATCAACAGATTTATTTACGTATTTCTCTCGCAATAGAAGTAATATAGAGTGGCTGCGTGAATCTACAGAAGATATTTTTCCCCCTTCTGTTGAAATACACTTGGGACGCAGCAAGTTATTCGATAGATTCGAGCTTTACCAAACAATGGTTGGTATACCTTGACTTTCTCTCGTCATTGTCTTTCCCTCCTGTATTCGGGAATGTTTTGAGATATTGCCCTAATTAAAAGCGGCAGCTTAATTATATTAATGTTATATTTAAACGGCATGGCGCGTGTATTGTTCGTGGCTTGATTTAGAAGCGTGTTTTTTGAATAATAAAAAGAATTGCTTATTGATATCTAATTTTTTTATAGGTCCGCGTTATTGTTTATTAAAAAAAAAATATGCGCCAAAGTAAATTTTCAATAGTGTGTCCTTCAATAACCTTTTCATATAGTTGACGTTTCCCTCCTCATGTATAGTTATTAAATTTCATTTCATATTAATTATCACGAATGTTCCTCATTTTCGGTTGTACCTATAACAGCGAAAATTTGAATTTTTGATGTGTTTGCCAACGTTCTTTCTTCCCTCCACCCCTCTCTCTCTCTCTCTCTCTCCTCCATTAATGCTAACGTCGAAAATTTTGAATTCGCTACTTCCTAGGCATGCAAATACCGCTCGAGCTTTTAAGAGACAATTTGGCATGCATCCCGAGGTCGTTTGTGCTATCTCTTCCTCTCTATGTACTTGGCTAATGACGCAAATACCTACTCTCCTCTTATGGAGATTTAATAGTATTTGAGAAGAATCCGTTCTTTTTTGAAGTCATATTGAAATGACTTTTATGTAAAATATTCTAAATTTACCAAGTTATTTTTATTATTTCTAGAAAAGAATGAGAATTATCAAAACGTGTGTCAAGAAACGTTTTTTCATACGTTATGTGTGCAAATTTGTCAGCATGCATGTCAAAGGCACGAGTTGTACATTATAGAACAATTGACTCCAAATTTGTCAAATAATTTGCAATTTAAAGCTACCTATACATATTCGGGTCGTGCCGTATTTTGAATGTAGCAGCAAAATTATGCCGCGCGCTACTGAAGTAAAGCGACAATAACTGAAGATGAATCACGCTGGCGAGGTGTTAAATATTCCCGACACGCCTTTCCGCGAGTGTAACCTGTCGCGTGATAATCAACACGATAATTGTGCCTTCGTCGTCGCAAACGCTTGCGAGTCCCGGCTTTCGTTGCACCGTTCCGGCAATCGTACAGAGAAAATATCGTTAGTTAATATTTGACTTGGTCTGGAACCACAGCCCGAGGGGTCCTTGAAAGCGTTTATCGTTAATGCGATTAAGCCGATGCATGATTCATTCTGCGCCGGGTTCTAATAATGCCGTAAGGAAAGGCACGTGTTATCGGCCTTCACGAGGCTAACAGGCCGGCCGATCCATCTTCCGAACGTCGCTTGAATTTCTTTCACAACCGTCTCTTCGGAGAATCACCATCGTGAGATACACGCCTAGATAATTAACGTTCTTCCGGCACGTCATTTCATTGTGCGGTATGTAACTTTGCAGCGAGCGTATAGAACTTCGTCTAATTTGCGCTTGAACACATCGACGGCAACGTGTTTCCTGATGAGAAATTCGTATCCCTTCTTCATGGAAATAAATCTTTTCCGGATTATGATTTATGTTAGATAATCAACTTGTCCATTTCATCAGTGTAGTACGCATTCCATTGCATAGAGACTTCATTAAAATAATCCTTTTTCGGTCATACGAAGATACGATCTATGTATCTTCTAATGAGAAGTTCGAATTCTTTCTCCATGGAAATAAATCTTTTTCGTATTATGATTTATGTTAGGTGATCAGTATCTTCAGCAAATTATTTTGTGCAGTATATATATGTATTCTGCTTCATCGAACTAATTTTCGATCGTACTAACATTAATCTTATATTTTCTAACGAGAAGTTTCTTTATATTTTCTAACGAATATTTCTTTATATAAAAATAAATTTTTTTTATATTATGTGATTAATATTACATATTTGCTAATGTGAGCTATTTTATCTTATATTGTTTTTTTTTTCGTGCAGTAAGTATTTCATAGAGAATTAATATGAATGTTGTTTACAATTAGAAATTAATTATATAAATAAATTGATTTATATCGAGAACATGCACTCTCACGGTCCAATAAGATTTGATATTAAATCGATTTATATTTTGGCATACATAGAAGTTAAAAATAACAAAATGTTATTTTTAATTCAAGAATTAGGTTATCATTTAATGGTCTAACAAAATTATTTTCAGATCTGTATCAAATACTTTAGTAAAATCATCCTTTTTGGGTATTTTTTTTATTTCTCTACTATTAGATTTAAAAAAAGACAGTAATCTAATCCCTTGAGTTAAATATACTAATATAATAACATTTTGTTATTTTGAATTTATACATATTATAAATAAATATACGTGTGTCAAAATGTAAATCAATCTGTTTGACTAAACAATGTAATATTAGGTAATACACATGCACTTAGTAAATAATTGAGTCAAATTTAGTTAATTACATTTTCTCTAATTGAATTGTTTAACTCCATTGTTTTAGTTAATTAACGATATATTGAGGAAGAGCTGTGGCGACCTATAGAAATTATTAAAAATAACTAAAATTGTGTATAATTTGACATTATAAATTATATATATATACACGTTAATAATTTAGTCTGCGTATACATGAAACAATCCAAACGAGTTTCAACGCACGCTTTTGCGTTTGTGAAGGCTAGAATGAACAAAGCAGCGCAAGGGTGGAGAGACATTTTCGGCAGCGCGCTTTTTAATCTCCGCTGTTTCGCAATCGTCCGAAATATCGCGGATTTATGCGCGCACAACTGATCGTGCGAGCGAACGACGGACGCTTTTAAATTCCGTCGATCGTCCATTGAAAACCGGATCGGGCATCGTTAACCCTACCAGTCCGCACACTATTCTCGGGTGTTATCGCGTCCTACCGGGAGGCAAGAACGTCGCCGGGATCCCGGGATTATTCGACAGTCTGAACCGACATCGAGACAATAATGTCAGGATTATGTCAAGTCCGATGAGGATTTCAACTGCCTTAGACGTGCGTCATTCAGTTGATGCAGCGCGCGGCTTCAAGTATTCTTGTAGGTTCAGATTGCTGACGACGATTTCCGATTTATCGATAATAACGTTCGATATTGCAGTCTCCTTACATTTTTCAACTATTCTACGCTATTTGCTTCCTGTATTATCCATTGTACTGAAGCGCTGCTTCGTAACTCCGTTATTTTACTGAGTTACATGCAGTCTGCTATTTGATATTCACGTTGCCAACTAGAACAACGTCCGGAATGTGCTCACCCTTTTTCCAAGATAAAGTCTCGAAGATGTACGAGGGCTACGGTGAATTATTCGTCGCACGTGTGGCACTATGCATCGCGTGTCTCGTGGCGATAATATAGGCGTGGTGTAAATGTTATGTGCTGCCATTCCGAAGATCGCGATCGCGTCGCGAGCAGCGGGATTTATTCAGTGACATCATCAGAAAAAGGAAAACATGAAAAAAAAAGAAGAAAAAAGCATCTCTATCAAAAATTTATATGAAGCTATATACAAAACAAGTCAATTAAGTTGCTGAAAATGACATATATGTATACTGTACCGACAAAAATTATTCTTAAAAACAGTGTTACATAAACAGTAATAATTTATTGAACAATTTTGCAACACAAAAATCTTATTTTTGCACTGTATGACTCTGTCTATATTTAAGTATAAAATGCTAAATTTTTTAGCGTTATATATTGTACATACGCTAAAATTTAGCATTTTATATCCAAATGTAAACAGAGTTGTACAATGCAAAAATAAGATCATTAATCGTTCGTGACTGCCTAATTCCGCGATATAAATTTTTAATTTATTTCTGCAGCTACATAAATCAGAACAGGTTCTTTTTTTATTGAAACAAACGCATAAAACTTGCAAGATTCTCCTGGTAAAAAATACCCGTTCCATTCTGCGGATATCTTAATAATCGTCTGTCTATTCAGGATACTTGAAGAATCCAATCAATTTTCCAATCAATTTGTCGGTGTAGAGAATAAACGCTTATTTCAGAAAGACGCCAACAGCAGAGCAGAAAATCACGGAAAAAAGGAAAGCATGATAACGAGCCACTTGTTAGAATAAAAATTTCTTTCTTTGTTCAACCCATTTTTATGTCTGGATTAATATTGCAAAATTTTTGTTATTTCACAAATAAAAAATAGTCCTTAGAAATTTGCTATTGCTTTGATTATCTACTACATATAAAAAACACAATATCTATAAATAAGATGCCTCGTGAGTTACAGCGCTGAGTTTATCAAGTGCCAAAATAATAACCGAATGCATAATAATACGTGCAGTTTTATATAATTGGATTAACAATTTATAATCCTTATTAACTCGGTTACAGACAATAAAGAGACATGACATATTTGCCCTGCGATATATAATCTCGTCATCGAAGAGATTTTTCTGCTTCGAAAAATAAAAATTTTTAGAATGCCTTCGATAATTGCAGATAATCCTCAGTAGCCTGTTTAAACAAACATACTGGTTTGCACAGCTATTGTTCGTTAATTGAATATTCATACAGAGCACAGTATTTACACTTTGTCGGATTATCGCGCCGACTGAACCCGAGGGAAATGTTTACAATTCAATATTTCGAGAAGATCATAATGAAGATGGACAATTTTCAAAAAAAAATTTGCAAAGTGTTGCAATTCTGCTTCTCAACGTGTTACATACAATCGATTGTATTTTTTCGATATCGACATTCAAAGAAAATTTTATGACTTGGTATGAGAAAGTTCAATGAGATGTCAATTCGTTTATTTTCGCGTCACATTATTATACAGTTTTACAACAAGAATCAGTAGTATAATCAAGCAGAAATAAATTCACGATAATGGTATACGTGCCAGTACAAAACGTGTAGTCTAAGCACCATTTCGAATTCAACCCTCGTTTCCTTGCAGCGAGACCTCCGGCAGGGCAGCGGGAGCTTCACATCGACGTTGCTTTGTGGAGGGTTGATCTGGCGGCCATGTTTGGTTAGAGAAAATTTTACAATCCCACCCCTCGTGGTCGGCCTTCACGATAGCAGCTTGCACGACACGTAAACTAACAAAGGGCTATAAGCTCGTAATATTGCATGAAGGTACACTTTTCTAAAACTTTGCAAACTATGACGTTGAAAATTCAACTACGAACAATGTTAGATTTATAACACTGTAATTTTTTTGTTATATTTCAAAAGAAGAGAAAATAAATTGTATTTTATGATATTTTTTCAATATTCTTCTTGTTTAAAAAAATGTCTTGTAACCCCGTGTGATACGAAGAAAATATGGATAAATGTTTGCATTCTGCGAACAGCTTTCGTGCGCCGTTTGTGAATTTCGAAGAGATTTCATGTGGACGGGTATAAAATGGTCGATCGAGAGGGGTGCCATGGCGACCATGTCGGTTCCCAATTAAACAAATGCCGGCAGGAACTCGAGCAACCCCTCAGGCCACTGGCGTCCAGCTCTCCTTGCTCTCTTGGTGTACATCAACGAATATACCCCTCTCTGTCTCTCGCTTTGCTGGCACGAGAGGGTTTCGAACGTCGCACGTGTCGTGCGGCATGCGAAACTCGAGCTGAATTCACCACGTGTGTATTTCATTCGAGAGCTACATTTACTCACAAAAGTTACACTGGCCTACGTTTGTTCAATGCAAAATGGCAAAAATTTTACATTATCTTTAACTTGTAAATATTATATTTGTAATTCGAGGAATTATTAAACAATAATTTTTATCAATTGTTGAAATAAAAAAAATATATAAATAACAGAGATTGGAATAATTTATTATTATATTAGCGTATAATTAGCGTAAGAATGTAATATAAGAATCTAAAAATGCATACATAAGGAAAAACCAAAATTTCGTAAAATATACGATTTTTTAAGTATCATTAAGTAATTTTAAATAAAAAATACAGACACGTTAAAAAAATTAAGGATTACCGGATGTTTTAGAAGCCCTTGTGTTTGATTACTAGTACTGGATGTGCACAATTTTTAGACCAAGTGTACCTATCTTCGCATTTCTCGCATCGTGCATCGCCGATCGCTCGCGGCGTTAATGCGATCGACAGAGCGTATGAATCACGTTCGCGAACAACGGTTTTGTAATCGCATGCTGTCTAGTGCATTTTAATAGCGAGCCACGTTGCTGAATATGATGGGGAATCTATATAAAAAACCACATAGGAAATTTTGAAGCTACCATATAATATTTGACGGGAATTCGCCTAAGTGTGGGAGAGATACAGGACATTCTGAACGTCGTCCTCTCTCGACTTCTGGATTACATTATGGGACCAAATATTGGAGCACCTCTTCAGAATCATGCACCGGCCGAACTGTTTGACTTTGCGCGATTGTGCGTTCGAACATCGTTACTTCGTTCGACGTACAGGGCTGTCAGTAACCGGACGACGACTATGGAATAGCTTTGCTAATCCGAAAAGCGGATTAAAGCAAACGCGAAGCCGATCCCGAAAGACGAGGTTTCCGACTTCCGTCGTGTGTACTCTGGAGTCGAGTATTATTATCTTGTTAGCGAACAATATTCCGGAAGAATGGCTTCATTCGAATCTGCGCTCAGTGCACAGAGAAAGATGTATGGAAACGTATTCACTTGCCTGCTATGCTTAGACAATCATAGTGCAAGGTCGTAACTTTATACAATCAGTATCAGTACAAGAATGCACTGAGAAGGTAATAATCATTTATATAACTGGTAAAAAATATGAGATACTCTCATAATTAATAGGAAAAAGTAAAAAAAATGATGTCTTTTGTTTTTAAATTTCCTCCCTGATTTTATAAAAGTGAAAAAATAATAATATGATGTAAATATTTTTAATATACATACATTTATGTATATTTATGAAAAATACTCTTCTTCATAAGCTGTAGCAAATAAAAATATAAAAATTTGATCTTTGAAATAAAAAGATTAATCTTTTATACGTAAACTGTTTTTCCAGTATAATCCGGATCTTCTTAAGACCATTATGGTAAAAATGTTTTCGTCATTAATTTGCTTATCCTTGTTGGTAGAGTGACAAGCATTTTCGTAATTCTGAAAGTTTTATTAGCATTTTATTAGCATTTATATGATGTTGACTAAACCTATTATTCTATGTGTCTTAGAAAGTCTAATTATTTGTACCGTAGTGATGGTTGCTTTATTCACCTGTACAATGTAATTTATAATATTTAAAATGTTGTTTTAAATATAAAAAATAACATCTCTTAAGGAAATGTGATGTAATGAAAGATACTCTACACTATTTATACAAATGTTTCATAAATTGAATAACAACTATTTTACATCCTTCATGTCATAGATTAAAAAATAATAGATATTTGGAAGAGAAATTATTACTTTTAAATATTTTTAAATATGTATAGAATATATTATTATATATTTATATAAAATATACTTTATTGTGTATCGTAAAATTAATTATACATTTTACCAAGTATAGGTTTTTATATTCAATTTACAGCGTATTGGGTATATAATGCTAGATAAAAGAATTGATAAAAAAATTGGACGTGAACAAAAATAAAAGTAAACAAGCAATATTAAAGTTACGTAATTTATTTATCCACTGGACTTGCTCCTTACTAACATTCTTCTATCTCGATACATCGATCCCAATAATTCTCTTCTCGCACATATCCATTTCTACAGTAACAACCACATTTCTGAAAGAAATTAATAATATTAAAACTAATAATATTAATTATAAACAGAAATATTTAAAACACGTAATACAACATTTTTCATACGAAATATATTTTATTTTGTCAATTTTATATTGGTTTTTAATTTAGCATGTTCTAATGATATTTTTAATGCATTTTTTTAATATTAAATTCGAAAATGACAATAAAAATGTTGTGTCACACAGTTATTTTACACGTTTAATTTTCTTATGTTCTAAAAAATATGAATGTGGATTTAATACTGCTAATGGTAACAAAATTTATATATATTCTATCACGAGAATGGGATATTATTATTGATACTGTATACTGTGAAAATCGAAAAGCAAATACAACTTCTCTGGCATAAGAAGAAGGATGTACTAAACCTTTTACATAAAATTTAAATGTAAATAATCAAATCGTACAATTTTTGTGACTTTTTTGTAATCTATTTTAAATATATTTAAAATATGTTCTAAAAGTTAATTTTTTGTTGTAAAAGAATTGTGGGTGATGGAGCACATTTATAATTATTTTCGAATTTAGGTTATTAAATTCTTATAAAATCAATATACATTTTGAAAACAATTTTAAAAAATTGTAATTTTGTTGCTCTGTGTAATTAATTATTATAGGATGAAAAAATTTTTACTGAATATATCATTAACATTCTGATATCTTACAAATAAATTATATCATTCTTACTGAACATTTTTTTTTATTACAAAATAAATTTTAATATAATACATTAAATATTGATTCATTAATGTGTGTGTGTGTGTGTGTGTGTGTGTGTGTGTGTGTGCACTTACAGGGGGATTTGAGCAAGGTTCATATAAGTTGTCACAAGTTGTATCACAACTCCGTCCACATCGCCATTCCTCATGTTGGCCAGAACAAACTACTAGCATCACGTCTAAAAATATACGCGTATTAGTACAGTACATTTTAGTAAAAAAGAAACAAAAAATTGATTCTTTAATAAAAATTTATACATACATCGTAAATATAATTTAGATTTTTTTTGTGCTTAGTAAGGCTGAGTTTCCACTGAGCGCATCACGCGTCGCGTCGTGAAAGAGAGAAACAAAGAATATATATATATATATATATGTACACACACACACACACACAACCTCTCTCTTTCTCTCCTTGTGGAGGCTGAGTGGAAACTCAGCCTAAGTCATTTTATAAAAACATTCCAACAAGAGACAAATATTTATGTCTAAATGTGCCTACATTACATCAATGTATATATTTTTATAAAAATACAGAAAATCAATATAATTACCTGCAACAAATACCGTCAATCCAATAAATAATATTATCATTATGCGCGACATAATGTATTTTGAATTCTGCACAATTCACAATGTACTCCGACTAACTCATATGACTGATGCGATCTGTTTGAAGGTTTTTATACGAGCGGTTCCACATTAGTAGCAGAATTTTCTAATATCTTCTTAGAGGGTTGTCGTTATCGCTAACTAGCGACAACCAATGAGAGCTATGTTTTTTTTCTAGAACCGTCCTTACATTGGCTGTTGTTAGTTAATGATAGCGACAATCGTCGATAAGGCCGACCACACACGTTCATGCAAAAAAGGACTTGGTAATAATAGCTAAATATCAATTACTAGTTTAAACTTTGCTGTTATTGCGAAAGATGACTATTTAAAATAAAATACATTTGTTGTCGACACGGACGTCCAGTTTTGTTAGTTAAAATTAAAAGCATACTTAAAACAAGTAGCTAAGTAAGCAGTAACTATTCCTCACTATCTTAGTCGCGTAATCGAGCATTCCATTCGCAATTGTTTATAAGACGCTGCTGACTGCCTGTTGCATTGGTAACATTGTGTGGCATGTTCATTGCGTCTATTTCCAATTTTGCGCGCGCGTATTTCGATTTATTCTATAGTGCGATAGATTTATTTTCAAGAGAAAAATGGATAAAGCAGCTCTTAGCTATTAAATTAGTATATCAGCTACTAAATGATTTTTTGATCTTGAAACGCAAACTATACTAAATTACTGCAGTAATATCACAAAAGGATTCTAAAGACGATTAGTTACATTGTAAATAGCAATTACACACAGAGATCTTGTTAATTTACAGTTAATTTACATTAAGGTGATTATATCCCCAACTATGCGAGTCAACGACAGACTCAAACATAACTATAAATTTAAATCAATATATATTGTTATATAAAATCTAAGAATACTAGATTTAGATACTAGACTTCGTCAATTCTCGAGAGAATGTATAAAATCAAGAATTTTTATTGATTCAAACTTTAATATCATACGATATATTTGTGGTCTTGTTATACATGCTTCTTCATAAATTCAACTACATGAGACTCGTTTTTCATTAACTTCTTGAATGCGGTTTCGATGTTATATGAAAATTCGTGTCATATCACGGCGAAAATGACTATACTATAATGGTCAAAATAAAAAAATCTGCAATTGATTATATCTCAGGAACGGGACGGTAAATTTTACAGGCATATATATATATTAATACCTCTAAATTATTTGAAACAAAAGTTTCAAGACATTCTTGAATAATGTGTTTTAGGGTATAACTTAATAAAATAATAAAACAAATATGCGCGCACGCCATTGTACAATACTCTTGATTTAAAAAGTTATTTATTTTAGTAAAATTGCTATTGAATAAACAAGACTTTCGATTAGATTGCTATTGGCAAATGCTATTAATACATCATTTTTTGCGTGTATTAATTTTTAAACGCAGTAGCTAATATAAAAATTACTTCTATCAAATTTGATGACTACAGAGACTAAAATCATAGAACTAACAGCGAAGCATATAGTATAATGCAAACAATATAATGATTCTCAATCTTGCTGCCAATATTATTAGTATTTCTATTGTTAAAAAAAACTAGCTCTCTTAGTATATTTTTAGCTAAACATTATTTTACTCTGGTAGCGAGTATTTTTGCTGTAACACTTAAATTTTAATAGCAAATAAATTGAGTGTTGACAATAACAACATTAGCTAACATTCCCTATTATAAGAACATATTTTAACTGCCAAGACTAAAATTTTAGCTGTGTGGCTAATCTTTTCTCTGAGTGTTAAACTTTGCATAAGCAAAAGTTGCGTAAGTTGCTTGTGCAAATTTATTTAAACGTGTGTCTGCAAAAAATTGCACAATTATTCTGATTTGCACAAATAATTTAAATAAATATGAAAATTCATTCAATATGCTTACGCAAACGACTTGTACGAGAAAATTGGAGCTTAAAATCTAATCAGAAGTCTATTCGCGCATTGCTTGCACTTTTTGCACTCAGCATCTTCGTCTTCTCTTTTTTCCAATACGTGAATGTAGATTTTAAGCATACCACATATTGTTTGATTTTAGCTATCAAATATCACTTCAACTATCAAATTTTTGATACAGAAATAGTTTCATATTAACAAAATTTTATATTAGCTATTGCGTTTATATTGATATACGAAAAAAATGTTGTGTTAAAAGTATTTGTCAACAACAATCTAACCGAAGGTTTTGATTATTTAGTTTTTTTAAATTAGAGATTCAGTATTACTGAAATAAATAACTGTGTTTAAAACAAGAGTATTGCATGATGACGTGTTTGTTTTATTAATACCGTAAATTAACAAGATTATTTTTAATTGGATGTATATATAATGCTATTAATTTAACATTATTTTTCTTAAACAATAAGAATCTTATTAAACTGTATACGTGAAAACACAATCAATAAGAAATAGAGCCAATAACGGTCGAAGGTGGATCTTTAATGCTTAAATAATTCGGCGTCGATTTATAAACTATGTAGTTCTTCAAACTACGCGCTGATATCATTTTTTAATCATTTAATATTATTAAGATTGAGTTCTAAGATGAGCATCAAATTATTAAATTGTTAATTAATTTAACTTGTGATATTACTGCGGTAATTTAAGTGCAATTTGCGTTTTAAGACTAAAAAATTATATAATCATTTAACAGCTAAAATATTTCACCTATTTCTCTTGAGAGAAATGGATAAATAAATGAACTATCGTACTAGAGAAAAAATCGAAATATACGAAATCCGAAATACACTACGCAATGAGCACGCCATACCATGTCACTAATACGATATTACTCCCAGCCACAGCGTTCCAGAAACAATTGCGAATAGAATGCTCGATTACGCGACTAAAATAGTGAGAAATAGTTACCACTTACTTAGCTACTTAACAAAGCTGGATGTCGGTAACAAATATATTTTATCTTAAATAGCCAACATTTAGCAAAGTTTGACCTAACAACTGACATTTAGCTGATACAACTAATTGTAAATTTTTTTAACTACTAACTGATATTTGAATGATATTACTAAGTAATAAATATCTTTGTTTTGCACGTATTATGTTTATTAATAATAATAATTAATTTGTTATGAATCTCTTCTGTAATATGTTACAAATACGAGATAATACGATTTAGGCAATCGGTTGTCTAATTGTATTTTTATAGGCCTTTAAAATCGCATATTTCCTTTGAAAGTATATTGAATTTATAATTAAAAATAATTAAAAGTATATGGTTAATAAAAAAAGTCATTAAATAATATCTAACAACTAATGCTTAATTTTAATCATTTATTGAAAAAATCAAATATTTTATAGTTGTTAAAAAGCAATAATAAAAAGACAAATGATGTTAAAGTAAAATTAGTTCAAACATATATATTTTACACTTGACAGTTGTATCTATTCAAATCAATTATTAGTTTTACTATTGTCAATTATTAGTTTTATTTTGTGATGATACGATTTAGGAAACGTAATGGATTTTGTAAAAATATCGATTTAATCTTTATAATATGTAATTGCAAATATTATATCTATCTATGTATAAAGAATGTAAAATATTCTACAATAAAGTTTCTAAAATTACAAAAATTTATAGTAAAATTAGATGATTACGTCATTATCAACTAAGTATAACTGAATAAACAAGTAGTATCGAATGTACATCATTTTGTCAAACGTCACTAACGTCCATAAAATAAGATGTACATTTTATCTTATTGTATTATTCATTTCTCATTTATTGTATATTATTGTTACTAAATGGCGCTTATATTACGTAATAATGTAATAATATAAATAATTTGTATTTCAAATTAAAAGATTGAAAGTATTTCATATATTTTGTAATTTCAATACTAATTAAAATTGGAACGTTTGGAAATTCCCGCGAAAAATTACATAATACTTATATCTTCGTGAATGTAATGCGTATATAATATTCGCATGGAATTGTAACTTTTCACATATAAATTCATCGTTCGTAAATGCTCTTTTTTCTTCGCATCTGTGACTATGAAGGCAAGTTATTTAAAGATAATTTCGTGTCTGCTAATGGATAAGCGATGGAAATTATAATGCATCTGAGATGTCTTCTCTTTTCTTTTTTAAAGTCGTTCAGTCACCTTCAAGCTGTACGATACGCACACGGGGAAGGCCGTGGAATAATAGAGATATTGTCTGTCTGGCAACGTGTGTTATTCCCCGTTTTATAACGATAATAAATCTTGCAAAACCGGTGTGTATATTATACTGGATTATATATATATAATATATATATATATATATGTCATACGACCTGTTGCCTTCTTAAGCTTCTAATTTTATACGTGTATTGCATGCAACAGAAAAACTAAGTCGTTATTAATTATTCATCAAAAGTTAGTGTCATAAAAAAATTAGTTAGTATCATCAAAAAATTAGATATGTGTTACATTGTTTGGACATTGTATTTAACATATATAACATTGTTTATATTTACAAATAAAATTTTGCAAAAGAGGATATCTCATCTGCATTATAGGTGTATACATTCGATGCTTTTGAATATTTTCTACATAATGTTTAATTAAATTTATATTCAACATTTATTAATTAATAAAAAATTGTTATATAAATAAAGGCATTTTATAGTATCGTGTGTTGCTGAATAATAGAGAAATGAAATTTTATAATATGACAAAATTGAAATATAATAATAAAATACAATAATAAAATTTGTAAACCTCTGTTGTGGCTTACGATATATCTAACATTATTAATGCAGACGATAATAAAACATTTTATACAAATATAAAATAATTATTAATAATTATATTCCTACACATAATTTCTCGACACAGTCCATCTTCTCTCCAATATTATGACATTCCTTTGTTTTATTTACGCATTTATATCTGGTCATTGAACTGCAATCTTTTCTTTTCATCTTTTCATGAGTATTTTAATAGTTTTTTTTACTATTATAATTATATTTTTGTAGACATTATTATATCTAGGTGTGTTTCGCACGCGTAAATCATGATTAAGCTGGATTATTCTACCTTTCGGTAAACTTCAGCTCACTGTGATATTCTTTTACTCTTCTGTTTATTCAGTAGGTAAAAATTACATAGTTTATCCGAAGATGGAACAACCGACCCTTAATAAAAAGTAAATATAACTTTTGTGGAGAAAGTTGAGTAAAGATACTCCAGATATATTTCGTGATTTGTGCATACATATCACGTGTTGGATTGCGGTCAGTCGTCGTAAACTCACGATAGGGTCAGTGGGACAAAGTCACAATAGTTATCATCTACTTGCTGCTCAACACAAAAGCTGGACGGTGAAAGCAGCGCAGCGTAACAAGAACAAGGTAGGACATAGAATGAGGGAAAGTACGAAGATTGACCAGGAAAACGAAAACCGGCGAACGAGGGGGGACTCTCGAGAATTCTCGATCGAGTTTTCTGCCGTCAGAGCCGAGCGGTGGTGCGTTGTGAAATGCTGAATAAGACAGCCGAGACAATGAGAATAGTACGTGGGACAATTACACGCCGGGTTTTCCAAGTAATTAAGTCGTCGGCTCGCCGTTGTACGAAAGCAGTTTTCGTTCGTGCATTCGTCTAGCGCATTTTCAAATCCTTGCGATATCGGGAAGATGGGTTGGTAATCGACTACAGTTCTCGCCTTTTTTAGAATAAAGATAAGAAAGTTCTTTCACAAGTGTCGTGCGTATTTAATATGAAAAAGTCATTATTTATAACGCGGATAGCCATGTAAATAAGTCGATAGATTAAATTTTTTAGACATAGTTAGGTTGTACTTTATGATGTTTCGGGTGAGTGCATTATCTTGAAATAAATTATTCTAATCGCTTTAATTCAAGAATGAAAATAATGTTCCGAATGAGTTTACACACAATAATTCAAGTTTGAAAAATCACAATAAAACTGCATTAACTTACATAACGTGAGTGATTAAATCACAATATTAATTTTTACGACTTGCTACATCATCGACACTCAAAAAGATATCGTGAGCGCTGAGTTTAATTATAATAATTTACCGTATATGTTTATTAAGTTGTAATTTAATTATTTAAATATGTAAAGTTACTGAGGATGACTTCATGAAAGGTCGAAACGCTTGACATCATGTTTATTTTATATTATTATTAAAAACATTGTTTTTTAAAAACTAATGTTTTTCACATGGACAGTCAATGTGGTACATACATATATTCCCTAAAGATAATTATATATATATATATATATATATATATGAGCCATTCTTAGTTAGATATAATAATTAAAATCTTCATTCTAATAAATTCGATTCGAATCGCCGAATACTCGTATCAGCGCGCTTTTTACGCGAAATAAAAAAACTATGTGCCAGGAGAATGAAGGGGGAAGCAGAAGGGTCAGACTGATTCACTTGGGCCATCTCGCCGATGGCGAAATAGCATTTAGGGTAAAAGCGTTCGGGAAACGGCCAGATTGAGCGACCATCGGAGCTTACGCCGACAAAGTGGACACAACGTACACATTTTGTAAGCCTGAAATTTCCCGATTGATCGAACAAGAGTTGTGTCCTGTCTGTCTCTCGATTCTAATTGCTGAATATCAGCAATTTAGCATAGTTCGCTATTTTTAAAGTTATAACGATAATGTATCTTACATGAGATCTTACTTTTTTCTGAACGACTAATTTTTAATCGCCAGTATATGATAAATAGAAAAACATACGATTTCTCAAAGACGATGTATCGAATGGAAAATATCATCCGATAAATAAAGAATTATTACAAATGAAATATTTAACAAGTTGCTGCAAATATTAACTGAGTGTTAAAACAGACAGCAGATTTATACAGAGATTGCATGTACTTTTTTCAGTTAATAATTGCTATTTCTGAAACTCACATAGCAGTAATAAATCTAATTGTAAAACAATTCCCCGATGCACGTATAAACTAACGAAAAACGTAGAATAAAGATAATAACATACATAGAAAGACGATTTTGTTGAAGGATAAAAATTTAGCAGATACTAGATACAGATCTAAATAATTTTATTAACCATTAAAATAATTACGTAGGATATTTAAAATAATTGTTAGAATGTTAAAACATTTTGCTCCTCATGCTTAAGATTTCTTATGTAATTATTGTACGGTCTAATAAAATTATTTTCGAATTTATATGTAGCTAAATTTTTAGATCCTATAGTAAAGTTCTTTTCATATAGCGCATAAGAATAAAGAATAAAGAGTAATTATATATTCTATCAAGAAGAAGTTCCATTAATATTTTCTGACACTATGATTACTACTATATTGGAATTCTGAGTAATGTAGTTAGTGGTCATGAACGTAGTTTTAATGTGTATGTGTGCGCAATTGCATGAAGATCTGTACTGACGTAATACAGATAGAAAGAGATAATAGATATTATTTTTTTAGAACAAACTACTGACAAGGTCTGCTAATAAGCAGATGGGTATAAAAGCGCAGCATGTTTCGCTGACAGGATCAGTTGATGAAATAAAGTGTAAGAATTATTAACCATGTCTCGCGCTAGTTTTGTATTGTTTGTAATGATTGGAATAATCTGCAGTAAGTTTTCACACGAATTCATTGAATTTTTTCAGTCTAAGACTAATTTCAATTTTCATAAACCTTTCATAAACCATTATTGTGTATCTTAATTCCTTTTTTTTAATTGTATAACTTTAATATTATAATTGAACTTAACTGTAATTTTCATAACACACATTGTATGCGCCTAGGCACGACTATTGCACAGGACCAGTGCGGGAGAAATCAAGAGTGGACCACTTGTGGATCGGCATGTCCACCATCTTGTAACTCGCCGCCTAATCGAGCCTGCACATTAGTATGTATTATTTAATTTTACTAAATGTGCTAATTTCACTAAAAGTTTTAGTACTTATTTTCGAACGCTTAACTGTAGAACATTATTCTAATATATAAGTACATTGTAACACAGATTTTAATTTTACAATACTATTCTTTTTCAGCAATGTATTATAGGATGCCAGTGCAAAAGGGGATATCTGCGAAATTCTTCAGGAGCATGTGTGCACTCTACACAATGTTAGAAATTAATTGTATGTACTTACTAAAGAGTTGACAACTTTTATTTAATGTCAACGAGATTTTTACTAAACATTTTTAATTAAAAATCATGTCTGTCGATATACCAATACGTATTAACATGTATTGTTAGATGCAATATGACATAATTATTGTTGTTTATATATAATAATTACTAATTATAATAAAACACACATAACAAATTAAGATTTACTATTATAAATATTTATCTCTCTATTAATACTAGATATCTATATTTTTGTAAAGTTAAAATAATTGAAAATAAAAAATTGCATGAAAATGTTCTTTCTAAATATTAATAAGAAATAATTAAACGGTGTGCGTATATTCTATAAATTAATTATACAAAAAACACAATAAATTATCTGTTTTTTACAGATACCTATAAATAATATTATATAAATTTTATTAAGTTAATGCAAACAATAAATAAACTCTATAAACTAATCTCGAATAAAATCATTTTTATGTATCCAGTATAAAAACTGCGCGAGGAGTCAATATGATGAAACTTTTTGTGAGAATTAAACACTCAATATACGAGTACTCTCTTTATTCTTGCGTTAATTTTAATTCTAATTATATTTTTTCTTTTATTTTTTCGGAAAAATCTTTTCGGAAATCGTATTCCAAGATAAAGGCACAAACATGATGATGGAATATGTTCAGGAAATACGTATGATTTATATTGAAACATAATAATTGTGTAAAGTTTGAATGATATATAAAAATACAACAAATACCTATGATTAATATAAGACTTTGAATTTTCTCTTTATGTTGTACATGTAAAAAATAATCATTTGTGTTTATATGTTTAATATATTAAAAATATATTAAAAATAATTTACTATATGTATGTAGTATAATACATTTAATATTTTTAAAAATACTGAAATATCTTTATGTTTTCTGAAATTATTGAGCGAGAATAGTGTATAATAAATCCAGGCATTTTGTTAAGTCCTATAAAATGTTTCCTATCAAAGTTAATTATAGAAAAGAATCCGTACGTATTGATTCAAAGTAAGGAGCAAAGTCTAACATATAGCATTAAAATCAGCTGGACATCACACGTTTAGCTGTTTTTTTTCCTTATCTCATACAATATATAAAAAGATTATATTATCTTCTTGTGTATGTACCTATAATGGAATCATTATAATTTGTATATTTTTAATTTTATAAAGCTTATTTAAGTAGATAGGTTATAAAAGAATTTTATAATATAAGTTTCAAAATGGATTTTCATTTATTTGGAGAGCGCGCAAAGAAAAGAATCACGTGGAAGATGACGTTTATTTTTTCACTTCTTGTCAGATTTCTAAGAAACGAACGAAGATTCGTACGTCAATGCTGTTTAAATAGTAAAAAAAGGTTTCATGGACAGACTTGACGGAATAAGATATTAGCAAATATTGAATATATATGTTAAGAGAGGCGCCGCATACAAATGCAGTAGTATAATTAGTTATCTCCATATTTATCATAAGATATATAATTTTATTATTGTATTATTATATTTAGAGTAATTTCTTCTTTATATAAATGCGCGAAGGTCAATTTTTATGGAAACATGTAAAATTGGAAAAAGTAATTTTGATATTATCCTATATGTCAATCATATTTATCTACATGAGAAAATACACTTATGAATGCGTTGTCAATTTTAGGGAATTTATTTAAAATAAATATTTATAAATTTTTTATTTTATGTATAAAAAAAAAAACACTTAAAACACTGAGCGCATTAAAACATGAAATGTACGTTAGAAACTTTACATTTCATTTATTCTTAACGTAATAAGTATAACGTTATTTATCTAGAGGATCAAACAATTAATATGAAAAGGCATGTAAATCTTTATAGGTAAATGGCATAATGTGTTTCTTGGAAACAAGATGTATAATGAGAGTAAAATGGTAAATTCAAATAGTAGAGGTCACTCCAAGAGATATAGTCGACCTCTTTAGCGAGAATGCTTTTGTTTTACCAAAATTATTTTTCGAACGTCAAATAAGTGACTAAATTGTATTATATATGTTATATTCTTATTGGTTAAATTAACTGATACTTAAATTTAAGTATTTACTTAATACTAGTATTCAAAACTTTTTTATGTTTTAAACGTGCAATTATCTTCAAATTAAAGAGAATTGACAATCAATAATAAATGATTAATTACAAATGTCTGTAATTACAAATAATAATTATATTTAATACTTAATTACAGATGTTTGTAACCGCGATAAAATATTACGTTGGGGATAAATATATGATTTCTATCTTTTTATCATTTTCATAAAATAACTATTAAGTCTAAATTTAATTTCGATATTATTATATCTTAGATTAATACTTGGTTTCATAAATTCAAGACTTCTGCTTGTAAATTAGATTATAAGCTTACCGATAGGCAACAGACATTTAAAATTCATATCGCGCGTTTCGATAACAGACCGAACTTCTGAGCAAGTAGTCACGTACAAAACTGAGATGAGAGTCCATTGAGAGAAAGAAGGATGTATATCCAAAAAATATCTATCTTGGGAGACAACGTGTCGCGGTCGAAGGCCGCCCACTGTCGTATATATATATAAGCTCAGTAAAGCTATCATCAGTCTAGTTCGAGTTGTACGAGTGCAAGTAACACGAATTCGAAAACATTAGCCATGGTCCGCGCAGTAGCTTTTCTCCTGCTCGTTGTGACAGTCGCCACCATCAGTAAGTATAACATAATAATAGTCAAAATTATTAAATATCGAAATTTTACTACAATTGATTTTATCTTGATACTATACCTATAAGATTGTACGAACGTTAGATTGATGCGTAAGATCGTAAATAATCGAATCTGTCAAATAAAGATACAGATAAAGTTACAATGAAGTTAAAGTGAGATTATGTATAGTTTTAGCCTCACTTTTTTTATTTAAAAAAGAATTTTTGAATCCTTTTTTAAAATTTACTGTACTTACAATTCAAGAAAAAACTTATTTAAAATATACAATTTAATGAAAAAGAACGAATCTTATGAGTCAACCTATTTCATCGATTAAAAAACAATTAATAGATAGAATTGTGTACATTGTAAACGTAGAATAAGTTTTCTGCTGACAACAAGCATATATAACTTGATGACAGTTATTTTACAGAACTCGTTGCAGAAGATACATTTATGAAATAAAGAAAATGCAAAATTAAAGAATATTTTAGATAATAACAATATTTATAAAAACCGTTACTACAGACAAATAATTAAGTTTTAACTGCATTTGTACAGGTGCTGCGCCTAATTGCGGTCTAAACGAATATTACAATAGTTGTGGTACATCGTGTCAACCCACATGTCAAAATCCATCACCACGAGTCTGTACCCTGGTTAGTATTGCATTTTCTAAAGAGAAACATGTATTAAAATATTTGTTAAACAATCTTGTTATAGATTATAAAATTTTTTTGTGTTAAAAAATATCAGACATCGAGTAATTTTTATAAATAATAAGTTTAGTTTAATTAATTAAATTCTTAATAAATAGAATCTATAAATATACTTGAAATTAAAAAATAATTTTGTTTAAATATAAAATCTTTGGTATACTTATATTTGTTTTATTTTGTTTTTTTAGGCATGTGTTGCTGGATGCGAATGCATGGAAGGATATCTAAGAAATGCAGAAAACCATTGTGTACCTACATACAATTGTTAATCAATCAGAAAATATGATTTTCTAACCAGTATTGTTTCGCATCATGTAAAATGATACACAAATTTAACAGAGATTAAAACCTTCTACAAAAATCATTTTGTTATACAAATCTATAGTTGTACCCATTAGTCTGAACAATTGTAGTGTATTAAATGAATGTACTGAATTGTTTAATTTTGTAAAGTTAACATTGAGTTTCATGTTTTTAATAAAAAAATTAAAAATATAAAAAAAACTGTTATTCTAGAATTTTACACATGCCTATGATTTTTTACGAATTTTTGTTAATATCATAAATGTAGCAATTATATATTTTAAATTTAAAAAATATAAAAATAATATATACATAATAAGAAAAATTATATATATATATGTAATCGATAATATTTCACATAATATATTAATATCCTTCATCGGAAAAGATGAAAAAGATATATGTGCATTTTTAAATGTACCTTTTAATGCATTTAAAAATTTAAGATCTAGATTAAGATCTAAATTGTATTTAGAGAGATCTTATATTTGATAAGAAATATATGAAGTATTTAAATAGCATTTAGATAATAACAAGAATACGAAAAGATGTAGATTATACTTTTGATAATTACAAATCTTCCGGTCATTTCAGTTAATTGTCGCAAACATCCTGTACCGGATAAAACATCATTAAGAAAAATAATCTGTTTCCTTATATAATAGCAAAATATGTTTAGTCTGTGCTACATGTATACTATATGGCATGAAAGTTTATATACATCTTTTCCTGTTATTATATAATATTAAATAAAAAAAATTATTAAGTTACCGTTTTTGATAAAAAAATATTCTTATTAAAAAAATAATAAAATCAAATTATAATAATATTCAAAATTGCAAGATGTTTTGTTATTTTTGGTCAGATATTATCAGATTATATGTATTAATATCGATGTTTAATTTTGCTATTTCTCATATATTCACAGAAACGTCGTATTATATTTCTACTATGATTTCTACAAACTTTAGATAACGAAGTAACGTATGAGATAAGCTTCGTAGATAACTAAAACTCTATATAATCTGGGTTAACATTTTTGCCGCACTGAGATAATTTCCAAGAGACAACAGTTGTGAATGACGCATATTAGTGTAAAAAAAAGTTCCCAAAAGCGTCTCACGAAAGCCATACAAAAATTACATTTCCTTATTGACATCGTGACAAAATCACGAAAGTTATATAAATATAGCACCTTAAGAGTGATCAAATATTTCAAATAATAATTGTATAGAATAAGATTTTGATATCACTTAAGTTTTATTCCCCTTAAAAAAGGCTTAATTTTTTATGTTTACATGTTGAAATTGTTAATATGTTTTTTTCTCATCGCATCTGATGCGATAATCGCAGGTTAATCATGCACAATTTACACATTCTGATACGTATGACATGATAACAATCTGATATTAATCATATTTACGCAGAAATAGCAAGCATATATTTGAAAAGTAATGCGACTTTATGAGTCATTTTAAAATTGTTATTATTTTCAAAATAAAAGTTAAATAGAAATAACGGAGATTAAATTAAAGACATGTATTAGTAACAATAAAAAAATTAATAAAAAATATGATCGTAATGGGACAATGTCACATCGACATCCTTCAATTTAATATAAGCTCCAATCCTAAAATCGGATTACTCACATGACCGATTGTCTTTATTAATTAAAGAGGTAGTTAATATCTTAGGCATCTTGTACCTTCGTCATATGATCCTCTATTCCTAGACCGACAGTTCAGAAAACTGAATCCCATCAGAGGACAATTTATCATTAATGGAATTAAGCAGCGCATTATTATGCGATTCGCAAGCAGATGAGAATTTCGTGAATTAACTATTCTTCCTGCTAATGCGTTAGTAAATAATCTAATTTACGAATTGATTTCTAATGTTGAGACTGACTTAGTTTTACAGCGACATGTATAATTAAGAAGAAACATAACCGTAGTGAGACATGAGCGATGAAGCAATATTTTTCAAAAAGTTGAATACATTTTTTAAAATTGTGATCATCAGAGAGGTATAATAATTTTAAACTAATATTTCATTAATTCTAGAATGCTAATAATACGTAAATCTTACGTACAGGTAAGTGAGATCATTAAGCGCTAAGTTATGACTTCAGTGGTCATTATGAGATCCAATCTGTCATGCTAAAATCTATATAGGACAGGAAGAAGCTTTATTACGATTCCAGTATTATAACATAAAGTATAAGTTTCAATTTGTTAATTTTGTGTTATCATTTTGCGTTATTATATGTTTTATTAAAGAGACACATACACATAATTGGATTACATACTTCATATCAATTTTATATTAAACTTGATTGTCTTTTTATTTCATTCCTTTTAAATTAATAATTAGGTTATTTGTGTGTGTGTATAAAGATCTAGATTATAAATATGTTATCATTAAACATGTGAAATGTATAAAAAATTTATGTCACATTAATTAAAAGTGGTATATTTTCCTGTATTAAAAAAATGTCTGATTGAAAACGATGATTGAAAACGTCTGATTGAACGAATTCAAATTTTCTGGATTTTTAGTTAAGTTAATCGGAATTCTGCTTAACATTTATGATACAATCTATTAGAATTCTTATTTATACTAGAATAATTATATTTATCAGAATTCTATCTCAACTACGATTCTAGTAAATTTAATCAGAAAATATTTTGATTCCTCCATTTTCTATCAGAATTATTTAATCTAACCAGATCGTTTTTCACGTTTAGCGGGACAAAGTGAGCAGAATCGATTTTAACTAACATTTTTATTTGTTGCTCATTTATTGCTAACAAGTTGCCAAAAAAAACTAATAGAAGAAATTTTTTTGGCACCTTAGCAACAAATAAGTGACAAATATGTTATTATAGTTAAAATCGATTCTGCTCACTTTGTTCCGCTAACTTATAAAACATGAAAAATAATCTGGTTAGATTAAATAATTCTGCATTATAGAGTTAACATAAATGAACATTCGAACGTTGTATCAGTTACTATACCAAATCATGTTATGTCATAATACGATATGACATGATATGCGATTATTTTCTTTATGAAATACTGCATGCTTCGCTACCCCGAAGAGAACAAACATCCGACGTATGATGAAGAATGGCGTAATATCCAGTTCATTCCTTCAGAGTAGATATTTGACATTCGGCAAATACCATGAACGACGCGCGTGGCTATCGTCCCATTGCTAACGTCTCAAATCGTAGTCGAGAACCCTCAGAGAGATCTGAATCGTCAGTTTTAGAGGGAAGCATGCGATAGTGGATGATCAACAAGAATGAGGGGAGAGAAGAGGAAATTCGAAGCATATTCGGCTACCGCGTTTCCGGTCGGTCGATTCAATATGCCGGACCGATAAAGCCGAATGTCGACCCGGCAGAGACAATACGACGTTCGAGATGAGGTTGGTGAAGGGAATACGTTTCGCATAGCTGGTCTGTTGTCAACGTACAACAACTCGCCGGGGATATGCGAATGAGATGAAAACTTTAATATATAGAAGATTCTTTGCTGCAACAGGAAGATAATTTTTAAATATTCACTAACTAATAAGATCAATTGAAAAAAATCAAATATAACTACATTTTTATTTAATTATGTTTTATAGTTTGTAAAATATAACTGACGTACATAATAACTTATGTGATAAGAAATGAGTTATATGTATATGATGCGAAACATTAACATTACATGTCATTGCAATATGTTACATGTATTTATGACTTAAAATATCTCTTTTTAAATTATATTCTATCTCATTTTTATACTACGCAATTTTTCTGTTAATTTCGAGTGAAAAATTGTATGCATACAGAAAGCTAAATAAAATATCACGATTATCTCTTTTATGTCAGCTCACGCAGATGAAACACAATCCACACATGAAACACAAACATTAAATGAAATTACAAGTTCGAATAAAATTTTAATTTTTTTCCCACTGACGTGTAATATGGAAAAATGATTTAAAGATAAAAAGACGCGTCTTTTCCAAGATGAAAAGCCTGGGGGACTTGATTCATTGCATCCGATCGTCCCATTTCTCTACAAAGATTTAATCTATTCCGAGCATTGCAACCCAATCGAGATCTACTGTGGATCAGAATTTACGTAAATCGAAAAGTTTCAGAATGGAACTCACAAATCTCTGCAATTTGATCGTATGTCTTATATTCAGACAATCGTCCGGAAAGAGATGTCTCGACGTACCACATATGAATCGGAAAATCAATAATTTCAATAATATTCAGAACATCAGATAAGCACAATCTCTATTCTCACATTTTGTTAAAAAGATAACAGGGGATATCTGATCAGGTGAATGGAAAATTTTGTATGTGTATACAGATTGTAATGAGAATTATAACAAATTAGTTACAAGATATATTAACAAGATAATATATTTTAAAATCATTAAATACAGTTTTTAACATTTAATGTGAAATGTGAGCACGGATGAACTTTTATTAAATTTAATTTTAGCATTTATAATTAAAATTTTTCTTTTTTTAAAATTTCTACCGAAGGATTATACATAACAAAGATAAAAAATATCTTTCTAAAAGACGTTAATTGTGTCTCAAAGTGCAATCTTCTTACATTCACGTTTCTCCTTATTACTAATTATCGTGTTTGCCTGTCATAATTGTCTACATTTGTGTTTGATTAGAGAACATCACGACAAAGTAATTACGCCTTAACAGAGACGACCAGAAAAGCATCAACGTGAAGTGGCAAACCGGTCAATAGGGATACCAATTACACAATAAACGCCAATAATATTCTTGAATATAGAATGACAAATCAGCGATAGAAACATATTAATGATATAGGTATTATATTTGAGAATTATTTAAATAGCTAAAAAAAATAATGTCAAAAAATGTTGGTTAACCAAAAAAATACTAGACTATAAATAATTATTTACAAATAAATAGATATTTAAATTCAATGGCAATTTTTTTTTATTCAGTAAAAATAACTAAACACTTTTAATTGAAAATATTCGTTTCTCTCTCTCTCTCTCTCTCTACTAACAGTTGAAATTTGTATCGTAAGTTAAAATGTGTAAAGTACAGTATTTAAGCTTAACTCTAAAACTTATAGCACTATCGTGCTTATTATGGCACATATATTCTCTAGTCTAGCAATTTTGCGTGTCCTGAAACCTGTTTTGTAATATTCAAGAATAGCTAAGCTAAAAATAAGCGAAAATGGCGAATAGATACCGTCGACACACCGCGGGCATTAAATTCCATAATGAAATTGGACCGTGACTACGATCGTGAATATTCACGCCCAGAAATTTATATAGCAATTAAAATACGGCTCGTTCGTGACATATATGAATCAACCGTGAATTTCGCCATTCTCATGCTCTTTTCTCATACCCCCCCCCCCCCCCCGTCGTCGCCCCGATTGCGTTAAGCTCCCTCACGAACTGAGATTCATGGAAAAAAAGGCATAGTTATTAGATGGTGCGTTTGTGATTTATGTATTACAAAGAAAAGGATATATTCTTTAAAGTGATTCATTTAATCATCGATAAGAAATATCAGTTAATGTTGAGTGTTTCTGGATATCGTTATTAATTAATTATTAAAGTATACAGGTATATTATGAAAAATTATAAAAATATTAGCACGGTACAAAGAAAGTATTACAAAAAGAAATCGAGATAAAGAGACAGAAAACTTAGAGAGAGAAAAAAAGAGAAAGCGCTTTCACCAACGAAACGATTTTTCACACGATACACATCGTAAATATTGATTTATATTGTATGATGAAGAATTATCATAACTTTACGTCATAATTTTATGTAAAAATATATGCAATTATATATCAAAAGTTTTTATTACTTCATGATATCATCTTTCATGCTACGATTTTTAGCTTTCTGTTTCACATTCGTGTTTTCCTCTAATATTTCATTCTAATGTTTCTAAATTGTCGACGATTTTCAAATTCATTAGTTTAATCGTCATTGTGATAGGTTATCGCCCCGCATTAGCTTTATCGCGAATCAATATTACATAACGTTCTATGAATATCGATGCGTCATACATTGAATTATTTCTCCATTACAAGAAACAACTATTTATTTCATGTAAAAATTTCAAAGTTATAAGTGCATCCGACGATAACTGCATTCTTTCTGTTTCACTAAAATCAATATAAGAACTGTACAATCGATTCTTTTCTAAAGACAGTCTCTTGTAAAAAATTTAGACAGCGTGATTGAAAGAGGAAGAAAAATGAAATAAAATAGCACCTCATAAATTAATCGAAAATTTTTATAATGCAAATTCGAAATTAATTTTATGATTAACGTTTTTTATTTACTTCGTACTATCTCATTTCAGTATAAATAAAGTCGTCAGTTCAGTATCACAAATATAAGGAGATAAAATAAAATTGCGCGACGAATAGAAAATTATAAGACAAAAGTTAATAAAAAAAAAAGTCTATACCTAAAAATGATGAAAAGAGTTTAGGAATCTCCGATCGTTCTATTCTCGAAAAAGAAAAACACGAATCGAAGACAACAACGGTCTTACGAGACAATTTACTAGCATGGGACGCCTCCGACGCCGACGAATTCCTCTCCATTACGGAGATTGCGGTCGTTTCTATCCGAGAAAACGAGGAACTTCTCTCCGAGATCTGCGACCGTATCACGGCGGAAGCACGGCCGACGAATGTATCTTTTCGCAGAATGTATTGGCACGTACGAGAGCCAGTAAACGCTTTACGAGCGTCCATTGGAAATTAATCGAGGCCGATAGCTAAACATGAGCGCGCACGCCCGTGACGAAAGCTGGAGAAGAGATGAGAGGGTCGGAAACCTGGGGGGATATCCACATGCGGATCGTAAAAGGGGTGACCCACCTGCTCATGACACAACGATGGTGGTCGCCAATAAAATTTTCGGGGCCCCTGTTTACGGTTGCCACGGAAACACGCGTGCACGGAGGATTCCTCCCACGGCGCTACCATGTGTATCGTTTACGACGGTAATCTCGTCTCTCGTCCCCACGCGATCGAATATGACGAACATCAAATGAAGAGCGAGAAGCAACGTACGACTGTTAAACTGACTAGTAGTAAGGTATCGAATTGTTTTTTTTTCTTCTTTCGTACACGTTATAAAACGACGGATTAGAATGTATGACGGAGTTTGCAGTCGACGTGACGACCGTTGCTCGTATACCCCCTCGAGAGGGATCGAATGATCGAGAACCAGGGGATTAGTCAGTTTTATCCCAACGGTGTTCGATAACACGTCGCGACGCATTGACGTTCCATTGAGCAAGCCGATCATACGCGGTTTACGAGCTCGATTCCGCGTTGCATCCCGAGTGTCCAAGCGCGCGGCTCTCCAGTTGCCAGGGAAACACGACCGCTCCTACGCGGTTCCACCTGCGGCGATACATACCGAGGGGTGGTCGGCAGTCTAACCGGTACATATATTCGTGTACATGTTCGACGGCGTCTCCAGCTGCAGGATTCGCCGATGAATAATTGACAGTTAATCAGCGCGATGCATATAGCAGCCTTGTAAACTAGTTTCTTAATTAACGTCTACCGTATATCAAGTCCCTACTTTTTGTCGAAAAAAATATTTAATAACGCTTGATAGTGTAAAACGTTTCAGGTTTTTTATATATATTTCGGGGTCTTTCTCTTTCCGCGAATGTTTCGAGTCCGATCTCAATTCGGTTTTTGTCGAACAAAAATGCAAAGTCGCACATGTTACGATCTCGTAAAACAGCGAAATAAACGCCTGATTTTAGCAAGGCGTACAGTGAAACGGTAATACCCGTTGTTGAAGAAAAAAGAACGAGAAGTTTATCGTGGCAGTAGCGTATGCAGGATGGCTATAAACGGCTACGGAGCGTGAAAACTCTTGGCTCCGAAGCCAATGTTCTTTCTCCTTGAACTAGTTGGTGGCCGCCTGCGGACGTTGCACCGATCCGGCGGCGGTATTAAACGCCATCAGCGATATAACGCAGGTAAACGTTATTCTATGCCTCACACGTGCTCAACGTTTCTCGCAAGTTTTCGACACAGTATTAAACCACAAAATTACTTAAAACAGATTCATAATGGGAGTCTAATTATGAAAATGTTCTTTTTTCCGTAATGTTAATCTCAGGCATTTGTTCTTTAAAAATATCAAGTGTATTGGAATTTGATTAATATTATATATATATATATATATATATATATATATATGTATATATAGTCAAGAAAAATTTCAAAAATCTTGATTCATGTACTCTCTCTCATTTGATTTTCGCGTGAATGGTATTTCAAATCAAGCATGGAGAAACAATAGTTAGCTACTCGCGTGAGTTTATAAAGTTTGTGTAGTTCTTATCGACCGATGTGTAGGCGATACTGTCAACGAAATTGCTTGGGCTCGGTTGTGTAATCAAATGGATACTATCACATGCAGGACAACGTGGGCTAACGAAGTTGCGATGAAGGCCAATAGTAATATTTATATGCTAACTTCTGAGAATTTCTGCGCAATTCACTTAATTCATCACGCAATAATAATTACGCAATTATAATTTACAAAAATGCCTACTTACAGACTCCATTTCTCCTATTCAATATAGAAACACTCTTGCTACTTTTAAATGTTATCTATGTATATTGTTACGTATATAGTGTCATATTTATTATTTTCCATAATTGTTCATTCTTTTAAAATGAAACAGACTTCGAAAAATATACATATACTCAATTATATGTATATAAACTTAATTTATAAATTGAGAGAATTCCTCGGAGAATTTTCTACGTGTACCTCTTTTTATTCTTTAAAATGTAATTATATAAAAAATATATATTTTATCTAAATGATTTTACGGAGTTTGTGTAAAAATAAAGAAACAAGTTTTATAAAATTGTAAATTATAAATTCTACTGGTAAATATTAGAAACTAAAACTTCAATTTAAAATACTTATATTGCACGATCGGTTCGACTGACGATCAATCACTGATCAGTCTCGCAACATGAGATGCAATCACCATATTGGTTATCGGAAAATGTTTTATTTATGCACGCTTGATCGCCCGCGATCGATTTAGCGCTAAACAAGGAAGTTATTGCAGATCGTGTTTGCAATTTGACATTTTCGCAGCCTTTCACCTGTGAACATTATAAGCCCGCGTACAGCTATCGCCGAAGGAACAGAAACGCATATCCAGAATGGAGTCCAAGGACCTTGCTTGACGTCTACTTGCGAAATATTCGCGCGTATCTGGCGTCGTTTTACTGCGCTGGTCAATAATCCATCGTCTTCGCAGCGGCGTTACTAATCGTGCCCCTTTCGTTACGTACATGTGGGGAGAGAATGAGAAGACTCTGTGAAAGGAGAACGAGCCAAACGTATCGAAACCCGTCGACGTTTAAAATTACGCGAGTAACAACGCTTATAACTGCGTAGATTAATGAGCGATACAAATAGACTGCCACAAAAAACTGACGAAGGATTTTATAATTTTGCCTTTAATGTCACTTGCGAAACGAGAATATTTTTTTAGATAATGAGAATGTAAAAAATCAAATTTAATAGTCAAAATTTAAATAATTAACTATTATACAAGACGGAATAACTAATCGTGCAAAAAAATATTTTGCTGTTCCAGCTAGAATTATCACTGTTTTTTGTATTTGATAGAAAATTATGTACCGTACGCGTAGAATTTATAGCACAGTATTTTGACAATATTATAAAAAATTTTAGGTCTCATAATTAAATTTGACTACTAAATATGAATCACAATCTACCATAATTGAACATTACAGAGAGACTTTCTTGATAAATTTGACAAATAATTCAGATATAAATTCTGTCTCTGTCATTTATATTAATTAAATACAAAACATATCCAAACGCAGTGCTTGATAATCATTTATCCATTTTAGCTAATTTTTCGTATCTAAATAATTTTTCGCTATAACTGCAAGATTATTTTTTTCTGTGCGATTAATGGCACTGAAATGGTATCATGTTTTGAAATAAGGAAAAATACTGAAATAATAAATTATAACAAATCTTACTCAAAAAAGCTAAAAAATTTAAAAAGACACTCATTCTCTAAAGATTAAAAAGATAAATAATAATTAAAATTCAAATTAAACGATAAATTTTAAAATAAAAGTATTTTATAGAATTCTGTAACATTTTCATTAATTTCAAAGCGATATTTTCCAATACAATGCAAGAGTTAATTTTTTTATATACTTTTTCTTATTCCATTAAAAAATATTTTTGTTATAGAAAATAAAATAATATTTATATATAAAATATATATATGAAACTCCAAAAATAAATATCCATCACTTTATAATATAATAGCTTTGTATTAATGCAATTTCGAAATATTTATAAAATATTATAATGAAAATAATATGTAAATATATATGCTAATATCAAATTAAAATATAATAGAATGTATGCTTTATTAATTCTAAATGGATATTATCGGAAAAAGTATCATCGATGAAAGTTTACGATTAAAATAATGCATTGAAAACATTAGTATTTGGGGAATGAAAATATATTTTACATGCAAATCATAGACGTTACTACGTGCATTTTTGATGGAAGGAAGAACGCAATTTAGCAACAATTCGACCAACTGGCCATCAGGCCCGGAAACCACAGCAGCTGCGCGGCAATCCGGTGCGCAATATGCGCAGCCAAATTTTCCCAAGCAATGTCAATAGTCTCACAGAGCCCTCGTGAAACAATACATGTTAAAACATGAAAAGTGCTAATCAAGCAAGATTAAATTTAACAATTAACTTTAATTGTACGTTTTGGAAGAGATCATCTATTGAATAGCTTTCCATGCAGATAAAAATTAAAATATATTCTTTGAACCGTAAGCGATAATAGACTTTTTGAAAAACGAAAGGAAACGGCAAAAAGCTCCATAATAGACACAATAGAGCTGCTCCTTTACTTCTTTTAATTTCAGATAGGCTATAATAATTCTGTATTCCTTTATATGCTCCTTTAATCATACGTTTGTCCTCAAGCGTTTTTCGCAAAACTTTCTGTCATTATTAAATTCCGTCGCGTTATTAAAGTCACCGAAAAAAAAAGCAAGCCCGCAGGCAGAGAAACGCAAAATAACGAAATATCAGCAACGATAGGTAGAAGAGAACCACGCTCGTAAATCCGCCGATTTAACTTTGCACGACATTCGTGCCCCGGAGAGAGGAACCGCCTTCCCCTGCTGCGTGTCCGCCTCTCGTGGGCCCTCTCGAGCACTCGATGAACCGGTGAATCCGCGAAAGAGGGAAAGAGAATCATCCCCCGTTAATGCCGAAGTAATGACTGGGGTGGCAACGTTGAAGGACCCTCGACAATCCGCCATTGCCTGCACTGCCTCCCTCTGTCTCTATCTTCCTTCTGTTCTCTTTCTCTTCCTCTCTTGCTCTCGGCTCTATGTCTCCTCGCTTCCCCTCGCTTCTTCCTTTGACAGTAGGGTTGGACGACACGCGTGTTCCATACAGTACTGTCAATCATGGTCGGTGGGAGGCAGAGCGCCCGGCAGCGCCAAAAACTAAAATTGCCGACCCTAAAAAGACGACCCCCCCATTTGCATATACATTTTCAGGAGAGCTTTCTTCCACGCTGAGTCTATATACGGCACCAGTTGACGGGGGGGCCTCGCTGGACAATTACGCTAATTTCTCTTCCGGGCCAACAAAAATTACCTGACTCCAACGATCATCCGGTATTTAACCATCCGTATCAATTCGTGTTGTCGCACAGGTCATGATCGCGTGAAAATCGCATTAATACCGTGAAAACGAACTGCTTTCCACGTCGTAACCGTATATAGTAAACGATTCCATCATGCGGCCTATGCCTAACAACGTGTTTTCGTGTCGAGGCGATTCGCGAGATACGATACATTACGCTAATGATTTAAGTACACGTCACGCTGATATTTCTTGCTTGCGCCTCATTATACGACTGCCGATACTTATACCTGACTTTCCCCCCTCTGTGTATTACAATGTTTAAACACGATCGATCGAAACGACACGCGATGAAGCGTTCCATAATACGCGACATAATTTTCCTCCTCCCGCAAAAACACGTGGAGCGCTGCACGAAAGTGAGCAATTGGACGAATTCGGCCGTATTTCGCCGTCGGACAGGCTCGCGTTTGGAGAAACGATTAAAACCGAATTCGGGTTAAACGCCCGACGGGAAGTATCTCACCCAGCAATGGGATGGCTTCGTCGAACAACGGAGATTAATCGCGAAAGAAATCAAGCAGGACAGGGGTAAAACAACGTGCCTGCGATACGCGAGAATACGGCATCGTGAAATGTATGGCACCTCGTCACGAGAATGAGCGTCGTTTTCATGTCCGAAGAATTCGTGTCTAGCGAATGATCTAACGGCGCCACGGCAAGCCAATAAAAATTTGTCGGCACGCGAATGGCTTGTAATTATGAGTTATCTATATATCATAGTGGTAATTCCGCTGGGGCGATCGAATTGTAGCCCAGTGGTAACAAACAGAAATTGGGGGATGCAAAGTATAGATTACTCGAAAAACTCGAAATTTAGGGATCTGAGAAAAAGCAGGTCGACGGAACCCAGCTGCCTCGGCAATTTCGTGGTCATTGTTCAAACACAAATGTCAAGTTAAATGAATAAACTGGTAATACACTACATTTTGTTAATTCGATTTCAAATCGGAATTATTAAAATATGTATCAACAAAATACACGCACGTGTTATTACAAAAATATACAATTTAAAATTTAATTATCTCAATATTCATTTACAAATAAATTTAAATAACCAGTTTTATACTCAACTATCTTCTATCAGCACGCGATTCAATTACTTGCACGCGTGCGTTTCATACGTGCAGTTCAATTAAGTTGTTAATGGAAAATTTGTGAGAGTTTCTGAACTATATATAATATAACCATTAAAATAGAATTCTAACATTCTAGAATTCTATTTTAACAGAGATGGAATTGGCGCACCTATTCAAAGGAATAGCAGACTTGCTGTTGTTTTTATTCGCGCAGGGAAGAAAATTCATCTTCTAATCATTTTCAATTTTAAACACCGGCCTACATTTATCTGCCTTCTGATATTCTGAGATTCTCATCGTAATGCGGATCACCCTATATATAATATGTTACCTCAATGTTTCGAAAGTATCCTCGATTCTTCACCCTGTCACTTATAAATTCGCCTACGGGCATCAATCTCGGGGGGACGTCGACGGCTTCCGTGGCATCGCCTTTGACGATGATTCCACCTCGTATCTTTCTCGTAAGGAAACGAGCGGCTTATGGCTCTCCATCTTGGAACTGGGAGACGTCCCGTATAAGTCATGTTCTTTCATATCTGCTACATACCGCGCTCGTGCTGCATTACCTTTCCTTCCTTCCTTATCTTATGCATACAACGACATTATGCATACGAGATAACCCGTAAGAATAGCACAACACACTGACAAAAAGGTGATCAAGTCGTAAATTTTTAAATGTAAATATTAATTCGTATAAACGATAGTAATGAACGCCTGCCAAAATATATAGTTCGAAAACGGATAACGAACGTCGGAAGAAAATCATGCGCGTTCTCCAAAGACAGATATTTGGTCTCACAAGGACAAGCTGCGCGCACCACGCGGAAGGAGGAGAACGCTTCAATTTTCTACGAGGCGTTTTTCATGAGGTCCGTATTGAGTCACGTGCCCGATCGTGTCAGATTGGAGGGTTCGTTTGAACGAAAGAGCCGTCAGTGCCGTCACATAGGAGCGGCACACCGTTGTGATTGGGATTGCGGGGGTGATGCCGAACCCTCGTGGTACCATAAAACGGCACGTTGGAATTGATGTAGCCAGCACGCGAAACGTATAATTTCGGGCAATAATTTCTGGCCACGGACGATTTGAGGCGAATCGGCGCGTGCTTCCGGATGGTCGAGCCTCCCTCAATTCACCGGTGTACCAACACCGAGTATCATCATGGTCGACTCCACGGTGAGCGGGGACATCACGAGAAAAAGGAACCACCCATAAAATTGAATCGATCGGCTAAATTACCGCCGAGAAATCGACCGCGATACCACTGATAAAGTGGATAAAGAACGTCCACCCGTAATCCGTGAATTTCGCGCTTCAGGTATAGTATTTTATCGTCACACTTCGCACGAAAATATAAGGGACATTTGCGTGCTATGGTGAAATGGCTTTCTCACGCATAATAATAAAGCAGCATGATGGAGTGATGATAGAACTCGATAGGACAAAAAGTAAATCAGTAGAATCTTGGGATTTCTTGTAAGTCTTTTTAATAACCGTCGCCGCGTCGTTAAGCTTAAGTGTTCGTTACATAGTTTTAATATTCTCTGTTGGAAAATTACAAGCATTCGTTAAAGATTACTTTCACTTACACGAGCATCAAATAACTTTACTTTCACAAAGCTATAAAAGTTTACACTTTTAGACCTGTTACAAGCACAATGTTCGTTTCACGCAAGTCACGATTGGAACCCGATTGATGGAAACGTTCTTCTTTTTCGTGTCGGATTAATTGGTCAGATTGTTTACGTCGAAAAGAATCCCGACGATAACAACGGCCGTTGGCTGCACCCGACAAAAAGCCTCGTTTTGCATTCCCAGACGGCGGAATGGCTTTTCAATCTCGATGGGCTTTTTTCTGGTAAAGGAACTCCGAATGAAAAATCGTGGGCGCAACGATGATCGATGCGCTCGCCGATGGAAAAAGAAGGGGAGAGAGAGGAGAGAGAAGAAAAGGGCTTGTACATTCCCGATGCGTTATCGGGCCAGAATGGACGGACGGATCTACATCAGGGTAATCACGGCTATACGTCATACGGAAAGAGCTTATATACGCGTGTATATAGATTCATCGACGAGTCTCTTTCTGTATTCCGCTTCACCCTCCGACGGAACATTTCTCGTGGGGGCACGAGCAAAAATCACGGATGGTAAATTAGGCGTCCGCCCCGTATACGTAGGCGTATCCTCGCATTTGTCAAGAGAAATAGGAAGAGCTGGTGGTTTTCTAGCGATACGAACTTGTTAAAGCTATACGTTAAGGGCTCAGAAACAGCTCGGGGAACTATATAAATGATAAAGAACCATCGAATCAAATGTTAAATAAGCAGCTATAATTAACGTGTGCAGATGTCATTCGACTAAATACTTTTGACCAATAAAACTCCCCTGTCAAGTAGTCGCTCCACTTGGTAGCAAAAAAACACAAGGTCAAACACGTGGTGGTTCGCATTACAGCTTGGTGCCACTAGTGGAATCAGTTCTTGCCACCGCTGAGTTCCTTTCAGCGTAACCCAAAATAAAAACGAAATAAAAGCTATAATGACCCGGGCGTAGCGTAGCGGCGCTCTTTTTATTTAAACCCGGGAAGTGGAGCTAGTTCCGCTGCGTAGTTTGACCTATATATGTGCACGTGTGCGAATTTGCCGGAAGGTTGAGCGGGGTACCATCTCGTTCTTTGTCCGGCAACAGGATCGTATGTAAATGACCGTGTGCGTGCGTATGTGGGTATGCGTGTCGAGGCGTAATAGGGGCCCTGAGGAGGAGAGACCTTGGGGCCCCGCATGCCTGACTGCCTGCTTCCCAGCTGTCGCTCGTGCACAAGAGGATCCTGTGTTTCTGCGTTCCCCCTTGCGAATTATCGCGACCTTGAGGCTGCCAGAAACGGCACGTGCGGACTTCCGAAGGACGCGTCACGTCCGTGCCGCGATTAACGTTTTGATCCACAAATACGAGATGTGGAAATTTTAAACGCGAAATAAGAGGAGGAGGGGGGGGGGGGGTTGAAATATGGAGTCGAGGATCCATAGAATTAAAATTATGTGCAATAAAATAAAGAGTTGTATCCGCGATACAGGAAATGCCTTAGGCGAAGAACTTTCGCATATCTACGTACAATTCGCGTAATCAAGATTCTACGACATGCATTCGCGTGTTCTTGATCTTGATAATTAAAAATATTTTGTTACTCAGACCATTGCATTGTACCAACTTTACATCGGTTATTTTTTATTTTATAACGACTTAAATCTTTTATTGTGTCTAAGTCTTACTTTTCTATCATTATGTGTCATTTATTATTTCCATTAATATGACTATCCATAATTTTTTTTATTCTTAATTATTTTTTAATTTAAGCCTCTTACAATCAGTGTGAATGATGTACTCACCATCTTTTCATTTAGAGCTTGAGATATAAACAACACTTATATTGATTTATTTTGCTGGAAAAATAATTCAAAATAAAGCCAAAATGTTTAACTCGTATACTTATTAAGAAGACTATATTAAATAATTAATTTACGCTTCAATTACTATGCGTAACTCTCGTTTTCCTTTATTTTTAGAAATCTCTCGTCGCAAAGATTTTAAGGGTAAATGGTCAAACGCGATGCAGGCAATTTCTTCTTGTAGATAGGATTCGTCTTGTATCGGTCAAGCCATTCGCTTTAGAAAGAAGTCAGTCACGCGAATAACTGACATTGTTCCGTACACACAGCACGGATCGCTTCTTTTAAGTCCTTGACTGTCAATCTTAACGCGTTCACCGCACGCGAATTCTAAACGCGTAATACATGTCGTGCCGTCATTACTTTCTCGCTAACCCGCAAGGTCAACATCTCGTTCGATTGATAAATATCTCAGTACGCAAAGAGAATTCCGTCCGTTCAAAACATGTGGAATTCCATTCCGATCGTTCTGGCTATCGGCCCAATGCATCGTTATCTTTTTTATAATTCTTTTTGCTATTAGATGCAAACGACTGAATAGAGAGATTTACCGGTAGTGACTTTTCTCTTTCAATTAAGTATAATTCTGTCCGTGGATTTTTGATAACATTAACAAGTTATCTTGGCCACTCCTTTTTATTCAGCAAACACAAACATTCACACACGCAAAAAAATATTTTGCTGCTCCAGCTAAAATTATCACTGTTTTTCTGTATTTAGTAAAAAATTATACATATATCGTACGCGAAGAATTTCTACTATAGTACTTATCATGCATTTCATCAATATATACAAGAATTTTAGGTCTCATTAATTAAATATGAATCACAGTCGTAGTCATTTTAACTAATTTTTTACATCAAGATTTTCGTTATAACTGCAAGATTTTTTTTTCAGTGCATACTGTTAAAAAAATAGAGATCGCGGAAAATAAAATATGGAAGACTTTCAATCAATTAAGAGAAGTATACAAATAAGTAACTTATTCGAGTATAACTTTAGAAAAATTAAGATGAAAGTAGAAATAAAAGCAAATACAGTTTAATCAAGCATTCAATAATGCAGATCACTGTGAAAGGTGAACGTCTTAACGAAGTTCTTCAGAGAATTGTATCGTCTCACGCGATCCTTGGCTTCAGACGATCGTCGAAGATGGCACAAGATATCGAAGGTATCGAAATTATTGAAAAGAATCTCGAAGGCATTGGATCATTATTTTCACGGAAGGCGGTTGCTCAATGGTCCGCAATCCCTCACACAGAAATCGACAATATAAGAGTTCGCCTTTAATAGGGACAGCTTCTTTGAGAAACATTTGTTTCATAAATTTTTACGTATCAGAGAAAAACAATGAATAAAAATACCCAACAAAGCATTTGCGAAGAAGCACAGAGCAGCTCTGTGAAGTTGGCATCCCTAAATGCGAATTTTGGTAAAATCATTAGTGCATTCGTTTGTCCACCCATTATTTTCGTTTGTCCACCCTATTTTTATTATATTTTTCATAATGATGAAAAATAATCACTTGGAGGTGCTACAATTTTTTTTGTGTATAACTTTTTTTGGAGGGTGGACAAATGAAAATAACGAGTGGACAAACGAATGCAATAATGATTTTACCAAAATTCGCATTTAGGGGTTCCGACTTCACAGAGCTGCTCTGTGAAGTTGGCACCGAAAAGTTGGAACCGAAAATTTTAAGAAATGAAAATGTCACGAGTTTATATCTATTTATTATTTTATCGTGTAAAAAAATGCAAAATTGAAAAAAAATTAATTCGAAAAACAATAGAAGGAAAAATTTGCCCACGATCAAATTAGTCTTAAAAATCATCAAATAAATCTAAGTTATTATGAGAATTTTTTTTTTTATTAAATTAAACGTGTCATACTTTAAAAAATTAATAATTTTTTTTACATTATAAATTAAAAAAAAAATTAAAAAACAATTTTGAAACTTTTCTTGATATTTGTTTTGAAATCTAGAGAACAAAACACACAATTTAAAAAAAAAAAAACGTTTTATTTGGATTATTTTTCGCAAAGTTATAGGCATTTGAAAATTGCGAATTTTGAAAAATATTCATATCTTATGACTACGTTGATTAAAAAATTCGAAAAAAATCATAGTAGCGATGGGTACTATAATATATCAAAATTTCAGCCAAATTAAAAATCCAAAAGTTTTCGAGTGGTACACTTGGGATGGAATGCCTCATATATACGTATATAATTATGAATTTTTCGATATCAAGAACATTCTGAAGCTCCTTACTTTTCTTACAAACTACGAGGTTTTCTTCGAAAAAAGAGAACGAGAATTGTTGGAGTTTACGAAAATCTTTCGTGAACTAATTCGTGAAACATTCTTTCACGGGTCAACCGAAACGCGTGGTATGGGAGAAACTCCTGCACTGCCAGCGTTCTACCGAGGACATAGACGCCATATTTGAAATTCAGATACTCGGATTGTTTCGCTAAATCAAGAGAAATGTGGCCCCGGTGAGTTTCAACAACGAAATATCGTGCAGCATCCCCATAGACATGTAAGCCGCCATCCTCCCGTTCTTGAGGGGAGGTCGTGTGTTTACGACTGAATCACTTTTGTCCTCGTCGGATGTCGCTCTTTTAGCAACGCACATATTTTCAACTCACTCTCTCTACTTGATTTGTCTTGATACCCTCCCGAAAAATATGCAAGATATACGAATATTTGAAGAGGATTTTGGAAAGATGCCAGAAATATTTCATCTCGTAATATGTTGTTTGCATCGTTAATGTATTAATATTTTCATCAACATATATGTTAAGTGACGCTCTAATATCCACTCTAATGTCCCGTTTATCATTTCAGCTAAAACTTTGCAGTATTAATAAAAATATCCTATTTTAAAGGTATATAAAAGTAAATTTCAATGACAACATTATGGAAGGACAAAAATGTCGGGTAATAATAAACAATAATTGTGAATTATAAATTCTTATACCACTTACATATTAAATTTTTAATTATCCTCTTTGACAACAGTATAAAGAGTAGGATTCTTTAAAAGACAAAACAAATGTAGCTTTGTAGTCGAATCGAAAGATTATGGAATGTGTTTTACTTTATTTTTCAAAAACGAATATATTTTTACTATTCTACGCTATAAGAACTTTCCATCACTTTTATTTACGATATCGTTCTTAGATTTCTATGGCAATTGAAAAACGCTGGAAAATGCATAACGCATCGAGACTGATAGATTGAAACCATTGAATACGTTTATAGTTTTCTAGGAGTTTGAATCTGATCGCCAAAACGACTCGCATATATCGCGCGTGCATGTATATGGAAGAAAAACGTGCAGCATCCTGGGAGTTGCAAAGTTTTTCTATTACTGGATAACAATAGGCTTAGACGGCAGGGGAAGATTTGTGATCGAGATACGGAAAGAAAAAGAGGAGAGGAAGGAAAAAGGACGTTTCCGAGAGAGTGAAGAATCGCTGATTTTAATGGTCCTTTGTTAAAGCTGCGTCTGTTCGCGGCGTGGAAAAGAAAATCAATACCGTGCCTCGTCTTGAGGAGATGCTCATTTAATCTTTCGTCTAAGCATGTTGGTCTCGAATTTAATTCAACAACAACGGTTGTAAGAAAATAATTTTAAAGTTACAAGATTGCAATATAAATGTACAATGCGTAACAAAAGATAACTTATCTCAACTAGAGTTTAACATTTAAATAATATTTCGTAAATTTATTATAATATCCAGTTCTGCAACTACGTGCTGAAATCATTTTCAATCTTTAAATGCAATCTTGAACCGGAGAATTACTATTAAAAAACTAGGAAAAATTAAGCAATTTAATAATATTAATATTAATAAGCACAAAATAATTTTATATGCTTGAAATAATGAGGCAAAAATATATGATTGTCCGTACTATCTTAATAAGTATGTGTATGTATATGAGAGCAGGTTATTTCGCATCAACAAAAATGCAAGTGCCACATATAGTAAATTACGATGAAATCGCAAGTGTAAATCGCGTTCTATAAACATACACGTGCTTGCAACTAAGCATTCTTATGCTCCCTGGTCTCCCCTCATTCCCTTCTATTGTCAGTAGAATTTCTCATAGCCCTTTGAAAATGGATAAACGGGATGCACCAATACGCAGACGTATTCTGTTCGTCCGCTGCAATAATTCATAGCCCTTTTTAGGTGCGATCGAGGATGATTTAACGTGCATTGTAACACTGTTCGCACGTTGAATTTATGACGATTGCGCCCTGGTGTCACAACCGGTATGACGGTAACAACCACCATCTTCGTTACACCCATTATGCCGTAGCTATTTTTGTAAACGCATCTTTTTACGGGTCGAGAGAGAGAGAGAGAAAAAGCGCGCGAACGAGAGGGAAGGTCCAGAGCAACGAGAACGCGAGAGAGACGGAGCACTTCAACTACCTGCTCCCATTGTCTGAAAGTGGAGCAAATCTCAAGTTCCACCACTTTATTCCACGCTCGCTCTGAATGAAGTACCGCAAAGTCTCGTTCTATGGAACTTTATGTAGGATCGCGAAACAACGCTATCCAGTTCATAGAGCCTTCCCGGTTTTTCCTTCCGATTTAGCTGTCGCATCGAATTGCGGCGTTCCCGCATTCGACTCTCTTATGTCGAAAAAAAGGAAATAAAAAAAATGTTAACAATGTCATCCCTCCCTTTTTCACGCCAACTTGGAACGTGTATTCAAATACAAATCTTTCAGTATTTTGAAGAACCGTGAATAAAACGAGGAGCATTTTTGTAGAAATTTTCAAAGTATTTTAATTCCTTCTTGATTTCAATTTCAAAACACACATTTAAACTGTAAGTAAATTGTAAATAAAATTAATAATATTGAAATTAATAATATTAAAAAAGGTATGTGAATAATTACGCACAAAATTAAATGCAAAGAGTCTGGTGTAAACCGATCATTATTTTATTTTAGAACAGGTACACCGGACAAGTAGAAGTGATAATCAATAATCTTGTCTTTGTGTATAAACCTTAGTCGGGATACCACAAATCTGACGGCTACGCTATTCTATTCTTTCTCGGAGTCCAGAGAACGGTCAATCTCGTTGAGAGTCTCGGTCATCCTTCGTGTTTTTGCTCTCGCTTTCGACCCTCCACCGCGCGTTTTTGGCGGTAAGTGTACGACAGTTTTCGGTGCCATAAATATGCTGAGCGCATTTGCAAGGGTGGAAGCCGTTCTTTGTTTGCTCCCACTGGTAAAGTTTGCAATGCGGGATTCAGAGTGGGTGCGAAGAGGAAAGGAGAGGAGACATAGTGAGGAGGGAAGACGGAAAGAGAGAGAGAAGCATCGGGAGACAAAAGTGGGTCGGGAGGACGTTGGAAGTGGGAAAAGGGACGAAGGGCGGAGAGAGAGAGAGAGAGAGAGAGAGAGAGAGGAGTGAATCTGGTGAGGAAGGGGGCCGGGATGATGTCGTAGATTCTTCTTCTAACGTAACTTTCGGCCAAAATAGGCGGTCCTTGGAATCTAATTATCGGTACGCCCGCTGGAAACTCCGGATTATTTATGCCTCTTCTTTGTTCGGCCGTAGTAGTATGGTCCCGCTGGCGCGCGTGTACTCTCATCAGGAGTAAAGGGAGACGAGAAAGAGAGATAAAAAGATACCGCTGATGATATCATCTGACTGTATCATAAGAAATACTAGACGACGCACTCTCGATCGAGGATATAACGGAACGTTGTAAGACTATCCTTTTGTCAACCCCCTCGCGTGAATTCCGCTGGGAAGCGATGCACGATGTATTGAAATGCGAAGCACCACTTGCGATTTTGAGAAATGCTCGTGGCGATCTCAAATAGGCGCGTTCCGACGCGTGGAAATAACATTTAAGGCCAGTCAAAAGCGCGAGTGCGTGCGGATGAACAAAGGCACGCTCGCTCGGTTCGCTGAACATTGCTCGCTATGGATGGTGCGGTGAAAAGCGATGTGCGGCTTTTAATAAAACAACAGTCTTTAAATAAATTTAAATTAATTGCGTGCAACGAGCGCATCTGCAGCCATCTATGTAGGTCACCCCGCCTCGCAATTCCGGTCTGCTGCACGTCGTTTCGGATCCCACTCACAATTACAATATTTATTATACGTTGGAAGGTACCGTCGACGCACCAGCATATCGCCGGGTCTCGATTTTGCACTTTGTTACCCGTACCTGTATAAACGTCCACGTAAATTGCATAATTATCCCCGCATGTTTTACGCAAACCATGGCACGGTAAGAACAAACGAAACGCATTAACATTGAATAAAATTTTAAAACTTCGAGATGCTAATAGAGCAATTAAATATGTCGAGTACTCGATTAAGAATCAACAGCAAAGAACAATTTTGCTGAAGTATCAACAAATCTAGATAGATTTGAAAATAATTTTGTTGGATCATCAAAATAGTCTTCAAATTCTCCGGAATGAAATCTCACTCAAAGGAGTGATAATTGAGTTATTCTTGCAAAAAAGTGAGAATTCAATTTTCAATCCTTAAAAGTGAGTCACTCCAGAAGTTTCAGAGGTTCAGAGTTTCATTAAAAAAAAAAAAAAAAAAAAAAAAAATTGAGATTTCGCTCCTTTGGAGTAAATCTCATTCTAAAAAAATAAATCTCACTCTAAAAAGAATGAAAACCTGCTACTCTCGAACAAGGGTGGTAGTATTCATTTTTTTTTTCAACACTGCCTCAATTTTTAGTCTCTTCGAGTGAGATGTCACTCCGTGAGATTTTTAGACAGTATATATTATTTTCTTTTTTCAAGACTGGTTCCATTTGCAGAATCTCTTCGACTAGGATTTCACTCCACGAGATTTAGAGAGTAGATATTACTTAAATATATTATACCTTATTCTCTGGTTTGACAGTAAAGAAATCTACGAATGATTTGCTAAATATCTTTGATCTCCTGATGCATTTCGCGTCCCTCAAGGCGACATAAAACTTATCCCTTTTACATTGACGAAGATGCGCGGCAGAGAAGAGTCGTAAATAATAGATTATTTCCGGCACCCTCCCGATATTAAATAGAGAACATCCGATGCGCCAATACAACCGTTCGATGGCTGACATGGTTTATAAACGTCTGCGAGAACAAAATCCTCGTCTTGATAAGGAAGACAAAGGTTTCTTTCGCACTCGCATTAGATGGTTTTGCGCGCGTATAGATACGAGTAGTAAACCGGATACGGTGGAAGCGTGGATGTAAACGTACGCGAGGACATACGACCCTCTATAATCCGCTTGGTGAGCACTCGCTTGCTTGCCTTCCCTCTTTCTCTCTCCTTATGAAGCGCAGATGTGCGCGTCGTGTCGAAGTCGGGGCTCATGGGGTTCGCGAAATTGCCCCGCCCCTTTTATAGCCCGACTCATGGAGAACGAGATGAACGCGCGAGGCGAGCGGCGGCGTCTCTGCATCTCTCACTGAAAGGATCTTAACCATTCATGGCCGTGAAATATAGTGACCTAGTGACACACACGTTGCGCCACCGCCGCCGTCCGGTTGTACTCCAGTCGTGGTGCGCACCATGCTGATTTTTGTCTCCCCTCCTTGCTTATCGCCTACGCCATCCCAGTCTAATTGGAATGAGGTTCTCCACGTGTCGTCGTGACATGCGAACTGCATCTGCGCAGCATTTGCGATTGTTACATTAGCGATATGAAAGGGAAACGAAACGACCTCCCTTGAGTGATAAATAAAATATGAGAAATGCGCCCCCAGATAGTTGTAAACCACTTTTTGGTGCGTGATCTTTATGACATACTGAGTTGCATAAATTATTTGAAGAACGTAGCTCTATATAACCGATAAAAATCTCAATCGCATTTTTATTGAAATAACGGAAAAAGAGGAAATACACGACCCGAATGGTTCTTTCCATGAATAACTTGTAAAATTTATATTCTTTATAGGTTTTATATATAATTTGTTAGCTCAAGTTAAAGTAAAATATTAATCCAACACTTATAATATACTGTTTCATTTTATACCAAAGTCACTTTAGGGTAGGAAAAAGGTTTTTATAATGCCACATGCGCCTTTTTCCACAGATCGTCTTAAAAGTGCCTTGACTTTCTCTTAAGTCTCCTATTCAAAAATCATTTATTCTAATCGTGCGATTTAAATCGCGAGGGGGTCGCTCATTCGGAAACAGACTTCGACAATCGGGTGGCCAGGTTCCCTGGGAACGTCCCCCTCGTGTTTTTCACAGTTCGCTCTTATGCATTCGGAGTTCTGCACTTTGCCTGGTTCTACGGCGTCCTTGCACCGCACCGGTGCGGTGCACGCGTATCTTTCGGTAGTGTACCGGTTTTCGTTGTTCGGCGGCGTTACCGGTGATGCGCAATGATGTCGGTCCCTTAAAAGGCGTATCTACGCGAGCAAGCAGGTGAGCGAGCGGGAAAGAGAGCGAGCGAGAGAAATAGTACAAGCAACCAATCCAGTCAGTCGGTCGACCACTGGCGTGTACGCATAAAAGAGCGCCGAATTTCAATGCTCCGTGCGCCTTTATATACCTTGGCCATTCTTCTCGACCATAAAAAGCGCACATTCCACGCTCCCGTATGCAACCGGCTTAAAACACACACGTCCCATCGTAAATCAGCCTCCCTTACCCCGCGATTCGCGTTCTCCGTGCTTCATTTCCCTATAGGCTCCTCTCTCCTTCTCGCTCTTTGTGTGTACCAACGTTCGCCAGTTTCATTAAGAGCTACGCGTTGCACGCACTATATACCGATCCCGTCCCCCTCCCCCTCCCGTCCTTACCCTTTCCTCCTTCGTGCATGCAATTGCTGACGGTGCGTCACATAAAAGCGCGAACGCGAGCCAAACCGAACGGTTCATGAGTGTGACTTACAGGCACGCACGAACGTTCGCCTTCGATTCACAAATGACTTTGGAAATCGGAAACTCGAGAAAGAGAGAGAAAAAGGAAGAGAGAAAAGGAGGGAGAGGGGGGGGAGAAAGGGGAAGAAAGAGAAACGATCTACGACGTCGAATGTGTGAGAATCGACGGAGTGCGTTTAATGGCCACCCTGGTGCACGACATCATCATTGATCGCGGTCTGAGTTACTGTGGGAAGAACGTCGAAAATCGCAAGTGGCAGTCTGAGGAACTATAAATGACTATGGCGAAAGAGGAAGTCCTCTGTCAGAATATATATTTTTTTCTATTCGGATCGATTGTATAGAAAGGATTTCTGCACTTTTTTCTGTCTACGGATTCCAGCAGGGAGAACGTTATGCGTATGCCATTGTTAAGTTTGTTCGATTACGAGCGCGACAGGGGAGATCGATAAAATATTTTTTTGCCTTACGACAAAATAATCTGTTTGAAACAATCTATTTAAATCGTGTTCGAAAACGCGAGAAAGAAAAAAACTGACCCCGTTCCTGGATGGTGGCGCCTTCGCACGATAAGAATGGGAAGCCACGAAGCGAGAAGCTTATCAGTGCACTCGCATTTTTCTACTCCAGATAGTATTATATGTATCTTTGATCTGCACTAATTCTTCATTTACACGGCCGTGCCCATGGCGTGTCATGCCTTACATGATCAAGAAAATATGCAAGCCGAGAGATATCGTATCAGCACTGTCAATAACGCTCGAGTAGGCGCGAGTCTAAAATAAGCTCCAGTGGGTAACGAGTTCTCGTCTGGAGTCGAATAAAAGTCAAAGGAAGGCCAGCGAGTTAAATCATTATCATAAATTACAATAAAATGGATACGTATAAGCGCGATAGCCCTTCAAACCTTCTTTATTGCGTAAAGTACTCGGAGGAACGTATTGCGAACTATATAGAAATAAAACTTTCGTTGTCATATGTAGGAAAATAGTTTGACATATGCACGGCTGCGTCGAATTATCCCAAACAGTATATCGCGATATGGCAGATTGCGCGCTGGGGACGACATAATCCTTTTTATGCGCCGGCAATAAAAAGCAGCCGTAAAAATGCAATTTCCTTGCTGAGTATAAAGCAGGGGTGATTTCTTGAAACAGGCGTTTCTTTTTAAAGAATGTTCCTTTTTAAACGAGGTACTGGGGAGAGGGGTGGGACAGAACTCTGGAGGGGTTTACTCGTCGAAAAAGTTCGCATTCTAAACGATATGCATCGATCCGGGCGGGGTACCGCATTCCCTTTAAGCGTTCGCGTGCAATTTTCAGGGGTGAAAATATCACGAAAGTAAGGAATAAGGTACAGCGAAGAATAAAGTTAAAAAAGGTGCGCCTGAAGAAAATGGAGAGTGTCTGGTGGTACGAGGAATTGCAGTCTTCCCTCCTCCTACCTCTTTTCCTCCCTGAAAGGGAGGGGGCAGAGCCTCAGCGAGAGTGGGAGCGTTGCCGGTGCAGAAGGGGTGGCCTGTGCACAAGCGTGGGTGGCCGAGGGTGGCTGGTGACGTCACGCAAGATGCAGCAGGGTGCAGCGATGCAGGGGGATGAAGCGAAACTAGGTGGAACTGGGCCAGTGGGTCTCCGGCAGCCATCTGCGATTTGTTGGATAGCTCCGCTGCACGGGCTGCGGCAGCAACACATTTTCATGAAAATCGCGATGCCGTCGTGTCCGATTCATCGTTAGCGCGAGTGCTATTCGAACGAACTGTGCGCGAATTAATCGCGAGCGATCGAAAGCGCTCGTTGTCAGTGAAGTTCATCAATGTGACGCGCGAAGGAAATGTTAAACCACGAATTTCGGTTAAACGTGTTAAATTAAACTTTTTGCGCACATGTCATTTTCTTTTGTGACATGTATATTATTAGTTATATTATTACTATTATTTTTACAAATTTTTTGATAGTAGTTATTTTGACAATAACTTTTGACACACTATTTAATAACTGAGTTTTCCCCATTTATTATACAGTGAGAGCTCTAAATCCACCTTCGAAGCAAATATTTTACCAAGTAAAAAAAGCAGCAATCAGTTTTTAATTTATTGTAATTTTAACTTAATTATATGATTTTTTATATTCTTTATAAAATAATGTCGCAACTCTACTTCTCTACGATGATTTTTCATGCAAATGTAATTATTATAGCAATTGTGAAGTAGTGAATTTTATAGTTATAATTTAGGAATAATTATTATATTATAATCTTGCTTTACGATTTATTACGCTTTTTCTGGTTACGTGTTTTTGTTTCGTGTGGCATTTTCTTTACTCCGATAGACGTTCTTCGCATCATAATTAACTTCTGAGAGACTCTTTGTTCCAGACAGTTAATAAGGCTTATCTGACCCTTCGTTCTACGTTTATACCTGTTTTTATGTCAGTACTTTCAGTGGCATTATATAAAGATAAAAATCTATAAGTCACACATTCATTTGTAGATGCTTCTACACCTAATTGTAATCTTTTGCAATTATAAATAAAAATATTCACATGTATTTTAATTTTTCAGCAATTCTGATCATTTTCCTTCAAACAGATTTTATTTCCTATTTAACGCATCTTTATGTATTATAATAAAATTATAAAATCAAATAAAAAAAGAAAGGAATACTGTGAAAGTGATATAAAAAAACCAACGGTGATGATCAGTCATGATTAATCAGTGCTTCATTATGATTCAAGAAGCACTCTCATTTGCTACGGTGAAATCACAGGAGAAGCAGTGAGTCATTCTTAGAAATCTTGGGTGGAAACGATCGAAACCCGAGAATGTAACGAAATTAACTTATCTATTTTTCAGATGAGTTTTATGATACTTATAACGTGTTTCTTCTGAATAATATGTGTTCATTGGATATGATGGATTCCGTCATTTGAATATCGTAAAATATATTACTGATTTTACCAACTACGAAAAAGAAGACAAGCTCGCATTTCGAGTTAGACGAAAAATCATCTTCCGTAACATTGCACTTATAAATCCTTTTGTTTAAATCAGTCGTAACTTTTCAAATCTTCGTCAACATATTTAATTGCTACGAAATCTCACAAAATCACGGTCGATGTTTTTGTGTCTCGTTTGTTTGACACGCGACGCGATACGGCTCTCTCGTCTTGACGTGATTTCAGTGCAAATCCCGTAAATTCCATCGTGCAAAAATAGCTCGTCCATCAACGGCAGTTTGCATATCCCGTGTCCGTCGATTTAACAGGCGAGCGATCCAATAGACCGTTCGGTACTCGTTTCTCCCGTCAAAAAAATAATCGTCGAAAGTGGCTTCCATTGTATCCACGTTTCATTTACACTTTATCCCGCTTACGCTCGCGCACACACGCACGCGTCGTTACACTTTTCGGCGATAACTGCTAAATATCGCGAAACACGTCAAAGGCAATTAACACGGACGAACTACCGGAAATACGTTAATCAGGAGCCACAAACATTGCCGCTGTTCTCAATTCTCATCTGATCAGTAAGTGGAAAAGAATGTTATGCTTTTATCACTTCGCAGAAGCAAAATAAATATAAGAAATACAAAAACGATATCATGAATTCTATAAATTATCTTCGAATATTTTTCCCGTCGTTTTCATCCGCGCGGTTGGTATAAAGAAACCATGACATAACGGTTCTTTTGGTAACTAATAAAAAGAATAAAATTAAAAATAGATAAAAAGTTACAGGACTTTTAATATGATATACAAGGTTTATAAAGTCTAAAAACAATAAAGGACCTCCGTAATTAAGCCAATATAAGTGTATTAAATTTAAATATAAAAAAATCTACAAAAAAATACATTCCACGCTACAAAAATGTAAGACATTACACTACATGTTTCCGCCTCATATTTAAGCCCTCTTCAGGTATATCAAAAAATTTTAGAGCAACAAAATATTAAAAAAGTCGACGATTTTGTTGAATGATTAGATGAGTGTTTAATCAGAGAAACGGAAAATTGTTCGTCAAGCGATTGAATGACTGATTGCGAAAATTTCTCGTTGTTCAAGTAAGAATATAAAAGTATATTATATAATATATTAACAGAACTTTAAGATAAAAACAAGCACAATACGCCTTTCTAGTAAAAGAAACTCACCTCCGAGTCCAAAAATTTGAAAAAAAATCCGTGTCAATGTTAAAATATTAGTCGATGATTTAATGTCAACGGAAGTAAAAGATTCCTATCACAGTATGAGTGCATAACGTCCGATGTATAAAATAGAGATAACCGTCTCAACGAACATAACTGTATTGAGAATAAAATTCAAATAGAAATTCAAATAGAATTTCGAAAGAATAATGACATTTGACTACACACTTTATCGCCTTTTTTCATTTTTGTCGAATCTCGTACTCGTTTCGTGTGTATATTCTGTGCCGTTATTAAACACCATGATGACTTTATCCACAATACATGTGTTTTTATCAGGTTGCATCAGATTGGTAAGGACGCATGCAACTATATGTTTCCATATTCCGCGTAATTTATAATGTCTTCATGAACCAATGCCCCTCTCGTCACGCACCGCACTCATAAGAAATGTTGCACAAGGTCTAATTACGTGACGTACGTCTGCATTTGCGTGTACACTGCGAATACGAGCGTTCGTTACATTTCACGGAAATGGGAAGAGTTACGAATTATGAGCTGCGCGCAGAACGAGGAGCAACAATGAATCCTTAACGAGCGCTGTCACGAGAATAACACTTTCTAATCGCTTATTTAAACCTCGCCATAAGCGGACAGTGGCACGTGTTCGATCAGGGCTCGTTTCGACGTGAACGATGTATGAACGATGTATTGTGAGCGACGATGCGCCGCGTAGACCTCCCGTCGTCGTTCTCGCTATCACGTGCCTGATAAATGTGTCGACTGCGTTTATTTTTTGCCCTCTTTGCAACTCTCGTTGCTTCGTTTAGGCGGTGTCGCCACGTCTATCTTCAACGCCCACGTCTCTCTCTGCGAAGCTAAGGAACGAGCGTTCTTCATGGTCAATCGAATCGAATCTACTTAGAGCACACGATGTAACATCAGGCCTCCTCTACAGCTTATCTCGGCCGCTAATGCTTTACGCATTACAAGTCGGATATCGAACATTGTGCATGTGCAACGCATCGCGTATACGTGCTTGCCGTTAGACTGGCTATAACGATGATGGCGATGTCTGCGATATCTCGATAATTAGTCGTACGCAAACAAACGTTTGCGCTTGGTATTGGATTTACATGAGCAAAACCGTTACTCTTGATCGTTTGTCTTTAGACGTCGACGAGATTGCATATTTCTAAATGCAAGCGTCGATTTATGATGGAACGCGTATTACATTACTAAAATGGAATGCACGATAATTTTACACGAGCTTGTATCGACGCAAGTAAAATCTTGAGATATCTAAACGAAAATTTTTTTCTCTCATTCAATGTGAGAGAATGAGATTCTTAACATCGAGTTATCAAAACTGATTTCAACATTTTGAGTTGTGTCATTTTTGTAAGTAAAAAGAAGAGTCTTTACAAAGAACATTTTTTTGGTAATTAAAATTTAAAGAAAAAATTGTTTTATTTTGAATTTATTCATTTTAGCTGATCAAAGTAAATGTAAATTGCTGTTGATACAATATATGTTTCAAGTTTTATTTCACTTTTGATGAATTATTTCGGATTTCTAAAAAAGGATGATTTTTTAAGAGTTGTGCAACAAAAATGACAAAAATAACATTTAATCATATTTCTACGAATTATACTTTTTGCCGATGTTATTTAATTAGTTAATAATTTTCTGTTAAGTTGAAAAATAATTTCTTTTTCCGAAAAACTTAACTTTTACAGCTGTATCAACTTTTGAAGTAAGAGAACGATATCACCTTGTCGGTCTCGAAGAAAATAACTCGAAGAGCGTGTTTGCACGTCGAACCTGAGCCATAATAATCATTTTGCTTGTGGGTGAGAGCGGTAGAGCCCCAATGGTAGGGAGTACACAATGAAGGTCAAACTTGAATTGCGTCTCGATGATGCAGCTGCAGCGCGATGCCTGAGAGTTGGCGAGAGAGAATTAAAAGAAAGGAAAGAAGATGGAAAAAAGCCGGCTTGTCTGCAGCATAAGACGAGACAAAATGCAGAAAGAGATTGCGCGTCGTGGAAGGAGATAAAAGAGAAAGAAGAGACGTAGGGGGGGGGGACGTTTGAGCGTTCAGATAAATCGTTATTCACCCAACTCGAAATTCAAGTGTGTTCACGAAATATTAAATTATAATTCCTTTATTATTACGTTATCAAAAGCAAAGAGTGAAAAACGTGATATAAAAATTACTTAGGTACAAACACTGCTGGGGGAGAAACTGTGCAGAAATAATCTAGATATAAAATCTTCTAAAAAATACGGAGAACATTGTTGGTATAAGTGGATACGAATGAATCCACTCGTTTTTCTTCCCTAGATCGGAAAGCTTTAATAGCGGGTGTCCTAATCGCGAGTGACAGAATCTCGAACACGTTCTTGCTCCGACGGGCGTGTGACACTCGCATTTCAGCGCACAAATGTCAAAAGATAAGAACGCGGCCGGAAGAAATTATAGTGTTTGCGCTAGGTATCGACTGTCGCAAGTCCCCTCTTACTGAGAGAAGAAGGAAACCATTTAGACGTCGCTCGCAGCAGTCTTCGGATCTCGTCTATATGCGACGACGCGATTCCCAACCGATCGATAACTCGAAGCGGTCGAGAGAACAAAGAACGCCGTGAGCGCGATGGATTTCGAGCAGTTTACGTTTCATTTCGGAAAAGTTTCCACGTACCCCGCTCTTACCTATTTACGTTTCATCATCGTGAATAATTATGGAAAAAAGTCAAGTCAAAGTGAAATTATTATTATTATACAGTACTGTTGTCATAACGAGGTTTCGCCACCAAGAGCAATGTCGATGATGAAACGGAAGATGTTGAATATATATTGCGGGTAATGATCTCTTTACGGTTATATACTCGAGCGCACGGATAATAAGAGCTGCTATCTGTATCTTTAAACACAGCTTCGCATTCTCTATCGTAAATATGTCAGACGCAAGGCGTTCGTGACAAGAACTGGACGACAGACAGACGCAGGCTTTACAGAGGATTTCTGCTTGGCTTCTGCGAGAACAGATGGCACAAATGAGACATATTTCTTACGGAAACGGATCGTTCCTTTTCAGTTTCTCGCGCGTGTACGTTTATTTTATATTTGCATAACATTTGATCAACGATTAAAATAGTCGGAGTTCCGATAAAAGATATAACATTTCTGAAGAATGCAGTTATATCTCATGAAAGTATCAAAACAGATCCTTTCCTTTCCTCCCCAATACGTAATTTATAAAAAATAGAACAGTTGTTACAAAAGGTCTTGCTGCCCACAAATCAAGTCACAACGAAAATTTAATGTTCCGCGTAAAATCTCCGTAACGAATCGCTCGAACCGCTGTAATCCGATTAGATGATATTTTAGAAACAGATGACGAGATTCTCAGCATTGCTAGAACAAAGATAAAACGCGCACCCCTTTAAAGTCCTTAAAATTCATTGAAATGCATCCGGGGGGAGTGGGTGGAATCAGCTTTGTACAAAATAATTGTGTTTATATTCAATAATATTATCCCATATTTCGGATCTTGAAGGATCAAAAACACAGCAATAATTACTAAAAAACTATCCCTTTGGTTCTTTCCCTTCTCCTATCTCGTCTCTCACGTTGAAGAAACATAATGTATACACGATACTGTTCTCGAGTCACACTTACATAAAAGCGATCCATAGAAGGAAACTCGCGGCGACATCACCATACACAATATCTTACTGTGAGACACGCCAAATTTGGGACTTGTGAATGGATTTATTCTACCTGTTCGACACGTTTCATCGATATCATTAACGTTTACCGGTTTAAATCGTACGTTTAAGTAGCTGCACGAGACTTTAACTTTCTTCTGCGTTCTTGCGCTGCCGATTTCGGTAGAAGTGAAGCGAACAGGAGGATGCCGCAAAAGGAACAAGGAAAAATTATAGTGTTTGTTAGCTCGCACGTTAACTCGAAAAGTAATGACGCCGCGAAAGGCCCGGCTAAATTAGCTGTCATTTCATTTCCTTTGAGCGTTTTACAGCATGTATGGTACTTAAAGAAATCGATTGCAAGGAGAAATAAAAAAGAAAAAGGTTAAAATACGAATACTTCGTTACGATCATCAGCGAGTGATTTAACATTGACTAACGGTAAGTGCAAATCAAATGGCCTGATTTCTTTTTTTTTTCACGCGAGTGACGCCAATGAGCTGCCTGCTGCACGTCTCGCGGATCCAGTTTGAGTGATGGGGCTAGACCTTGGCTTCGATTCAACGCCAATGACTGGTTTTCATGGTGCTTCGACTGGATCCTATCATCTGCCGACTACTTCTCTAAAGTATATACGATCATCCATCATGAGAGAATGCCATCGTGCCAATTATGAAAATAGATCATATTCCAGAATGTCCTGGATCAGAAGTAAGATTCTGGGTAAATGACTCTCCTGTAAAACGGCACATGAGTGCACCGCGTATATAACCTTTGACATACTGAGACGCAGAGTGATTTTAAGAGAGGAGCCTGGTAGGTGGTCCAACCGTTATTTGCATTTCGACCTCAATGACGTCACTGCTCCGAAAAAAGAGGGACAAGATGGGACTTACACGAGGACTTTACGGTCTCGTGCAGCATCCGTCGCATGCGTGAAGATACCGTGCCTCCTTCCATCGGGAGAGCAGACTCTGGAGTACTTTTTCCAAGGACGGCGTACACGGTTCGCTGCACCTCGCAGCCGCTAATACGATTAGCGCGCTTTTATCGTCGGGCGCTCGTGCGACAGGCCCTCGTAACGGCGCGAGAAATGCTCACCGGAACAAAGAAAACATTGGAAGAACCGCAGGAAAACTGCGTCCCCTTCTCGCAACAATCGTAGAGATATATTTTCTCTTCGCCGCACAGAGAAGTTCTCGACTTCCGTTTACCCTCAAACTTGCGCGCCTTGACTTATAGTGTCTGTGCTGCGAGATACGGTCTTTATAAGAATATCAGGGGATTTCTTTTTTTTTTAATTTAACAAAGAAACCTTCCCGTATCACACACGATAAATAGCGCGACACGTCGAGCCGACGCGACGTGACGCTACTTGACCGTAACTTCCGCAGAACCTGCGTGCAATGAATTTAACGAAGCGTTATAAATGTCAACAAGGTAAAAATAGTCTCGGGATACAAAGACGATTAAATACTATAGCGCTGCAATCAGAATGGAGAAAAATATTGCGCGTAACGTGCAATAATGACTTAGCTGGCGTATCGTACTCTCAATGTCTCTCTCCGTGAGAATAAACACATATGTTAATTATTCCCGGTCTCGAGCGTAATTATAGTTTATCGAGGATAATTTACGGCAGATCGATATCAGTATTTTAACGTCGCTATTGACCTTTTTGCGCGGCCGGATGTGCGAGGTATGTGCGAGAGGACGATAAAAGTGTATACACCTACGCGCGCGCAATTCTTTAGCCTGATTTTCTTCGAGTCGTAATTTGTCTCGCGCGGAAAGAGCTCGATTACGCCGACTATGAAAAGGCTGTAAAAACATAGTGACGCCGGTACATGCCTCGATGCGCAAGCAGACCCGCGTAATCGGGCAAAATTATACCCGCATGCGCATCTAAATTCAACAGGGAATAGATTTCCGCTGGCGTTTATACCCCGTAAGAATGTCGGTCGAAAGATTTCTATCGTATTTTTCCGAACCGGATACTTTCGCTTCATGCTTTTTGATGATTTCCGTTACCCGCATTCGGAATTTCAAAAGCCATTCCGAGTTCGGTGTTTCGCCAGCTGGTGTATCGACACCGGTTCGAATAAAGTTACATCAAAAATATCTTTTCTTCTAATGTGTTTCGCATGTATATATTCCAGGAGAAATTATGTGAATATGTAAGATGTTTCAAGGTTAAACATCTGACATAAGATTAAAATATTAATTTGAGAATTATTACTTAAAAAAAAAGTAAGATTTTCTAGAAATGTGTACCGCGAAACTTTATTTTAAAGACGTTTCATATCTCTGAACATCTTGAATACGGGATTTTATAAAATTATTGTAATATTTATAGAATATAAAAATATATATATAAATATCTCTCGAGAAATTTTCTTTTAAAGGACCATAATTTCATATTTTAAGTTAATTTAACCCCGAAATATCCTGTATATATTTTAATGTGTTAAAATTTGTAAGAGAATGTCTCGAATTTATTTCTCGTTAGTAGCGTACACATTCAAGTGGTCCGTTTATAATACACTTGCACTCCCTCTTTTCGGAGCCTAAAAATCCTTCCCCTCCCCCCCTCCCTCCCTCCTTGCCATCTGTCGCTCTCCTACGTTTTTTTTCTCTTGAGAAATCTACGCGTCCGATTTTGCAATCCCCATCTCACCGATATCTCGCACAGCTCGTGTAATCAAGCTCCCGTTGAATGAAAGCGTCTGTGTGTACCTCTACGCTACGACACAGTGTTTATAAATGTCAGCTCCAAGCGATGTATGCCAACGTGCAGTGTGCATTTCTGAGTGTACGTCATGTACGTGCGTGCGTGTGTGTAGCACACAAGTATGCCGAAGCCGCCCCACGTTGGGGGCTGAGAGAAACACAGTTCTGTTGGTACAACAAAGACGTAGCACACGGGGCTGTCGAAACGACCTAAATTGTTTCGTTAAATCGGCAATACACGCTTGGCCGACAAAGACGCGAGGGCCCGGGGGAGCCGAGTTCTCTCCGTCCCCGAAACTTCGGTTCTTAATGAATAATACGGCTGTTGAGTTGGGACGCGCTGTGAATTTGCTTTCCGTCCCTTATCTGTACCGTTAACCCTCGAGTTCGATTACGAGAGAGTTACATGTTCTATAAATTATAAACAATCACAAACCTTTTAATATTGCAGCGCGAAAGATTTTGTTACATTATTTATATATACATACACTAGTTTTATTTTTTATACATGACGATTATTTCAAATCTATAGATAACTATCTTGAATATTTCTTTTTCCTTGATAATTTATCCAAAAATAATAAATATATTGCCATTTATAAAGACTTTTTTAGGAGACAAAATAGAGCAAATTTGACTAAATTAATTTTACAATAATATAATAAACATAATATATACAAAAATATATTTGCATAATTAAAAGCAACATTAACAATCGATAAGTATTTGTAATATCTTATTATCCCGGGTATTGTTTTAGTGTGATCGTTAAGAATGTATTCTCAACATGTTTTGATACATTCATTGTGAGCCATTAATACGCAACTGTGTATCCGTAACTACTTTCTTTCGTAAAACAATTCTCCGTAAAGGAAATAGCTCATCCATGGCCCCTGGCGAAACACAGGCCACTACTCGAAACATCAAACGTACCGAAATACCGACCGTCTTTGTCCTCGAAACTACCGGCGTCCCAGCGTGTGTCTCAAAAGAGCTGTCTTTCTCTCTCTCTCTCTCTCTCTCTCTGTCTCTTTTTTTTTTATACGTGATTGTGTGGGTCACGCAACGCGTGCGAGATCAGCTCCGTAACATAAGTTAGCTGATATGGGTTCGCGCAACCCAAGCCATAGGCAAGAGGTAAGGAGGAGCCGCGACGAGAACGAGGGGAACCGCGGCAGAAAAGGCAGTCGAAGGAAGGAAAGGAGTGGGGAATTCATCCGAGGCCATCGACCCGTCGGCCTAGTTTTAAATCCAAAACAAACCTGGGCCCCGCGACTGGTCGCCGAGCCGTGTCGAGCCGCGGGTCCATCGAACCGGCCAAGACACCGCGCGAAGTAGAGTAGCCGCAGCGGCGAACATCGTGAGGAGAAAGCTCGCTTCCTCCTCGAGCTAACTGCAACTCGCCCCCGAGAAATGGCTTTCGCCAACCCTCGCAGCAGAGAGCGACCCTCACGAGCGGGCGTTTTTACGAGCCCGTAAAACGCGTTTCCTTTATCTACGTGAGACCGAGGTGGTGACACGCGCGCACGATTGAAAAATCGCCCGGTGCGCGATTTAACGAGCTCGGGCTCGGCAGGGGCGCGAGAACGATTTTCGCACGAGATACTACGACGCGTCACTATTTTCTCGTCCCGGAAATTTTATAACCGCTCATTTATGAAAGGGCGCTCCGCTGAAGGTCCTCAAGGAATGTCTGTTCAGCGTGAATGTGCGCGAAAGATATTGCGGATTGAACTGACTGAAGATGTATGTGCACGTGAATTATATAACGATCGGAATTGGAGCGCGCTTTGACGTGAGAAAAATTATTATAGTGGAGTAAAAATTGATGATTAGAAAGAAGTTAAAATTTATAACAATAAATGATATTGAACCGCATGTGAATACAGAGCTGAGTAACTTAAATAATATTTCATGAATTTATATGCGCTGGAAACAACGTTCTGATGAAACTATACGAAAAAATTCAACAAAAATGGCATTTTGTTGGTTTAATCAGAACATTTTTCTACATGTATCCAATTCTGTAAAATATGAAATAATTTTTGGTCTTGAAATGCAATTTTTAATTGAGCTGGAATTGTAATATCACAAATTAAACAGAGTTTCGGCTGCTACCTTTTCAATTTCGGTTTTTTTAATATAAAAAATGCGGAATTCTTTTTTATTTTCATAAGCAATTGTAGAGAATTATAAAAATATTATTGAAAACTGTCATTATTTTATTTAAAATAGAATATTGTGCTAATTTCATGGATCCCGTTAATATTATTCGGTTTCTATCAATATATGTAATTTGGAAATAAAATTCTAACAATTATCAGTTTTAATACACTTTAAACATAAAGTATAGCACGACACTTGGAGAAAATGTGCTAATAATTTATCGCGTACATTCTAACGATATTTCTTGTCAGTTCTTGTTAGCAGAGATCTATAATATACTCTACCATTATTTTCAAATTGCCAACGAATTCAATGATGTTGATGCCAATAAGCATCTCAAAAGCTGTAAATAATTGTTTACAAAAAATAATCGGGTATGTTAAGTTAGCACCCCAACTATAGTACTCAGGAGTTCCGATTAGAGTTCCCACTTCCTTTTCACGAGACGAAGAGTTCCCTATAGTTAATAACAAGAGTTCCGCTCAATAAACATTCTTTTTAAATTTTTTTAAAATGGGGTGCTAACTTTTTATCGAATTTCGAGGTGGAATAGTTCTGAGCGGCTTAATAGCTTCAATTTGCGATTGCCTAGAGTTCCTGATATGTAAAAAAAATTTTCGAATAATAAAAAAAAATAAAAAATTTTTGAAAAATTAATTTTTAGATACAATAGTTCTGATGATAATTTCTGCTTCTTTTTGACGATACGAAGAGTTCTCTATGATTTTTAATGACATGTGCTTAATAATAATTTTTTAATAATTTTTTAAAAATGGGGGCTAACTTTTTAACGAAATTCAAGGTCGCATAGTTCTGATCAGCTTAACAGAAGTATTTTGTGAATATCCAGAGTTCTTGATACATAAAAAACATTTTTGAAGAATAATAAAGTTTAAAAAAAATAGTAGAAATCTTTGAAAATTTTTTTGAGAGTACCAAGTAGTTCTGAGTTGCGTTTCTTATAGTACTCGACGAGTTCTATCGAAAACTGTAAGGTGGTTACAAAAAAATTTTTTTCCCACGTCGGAAAATTTTTTGGGAGTACCGAGTAGTTCTGATCGGAGTTCTGGACAGTTCTCGGCGAGTTCTGTCGAAAAGTATGAGGGCTCAAAACGATTGGACCAATGGTTTCCGAGATATACTCACTTTAAAAATTATTGATCTTCTGACAAATGTCGCTGTATCTTGCAAACCGTTGGTCCAATCGCTTTTCCACCTTACAGTTTTCGATAGAACTCGTCGAGAACTATAAGAAACGCTACTCAGAACTACTCGGTACTCTCAACAAATTTTTCGACGTGAGACAGAAAAAAATTTGAAGTCAAAATTTTTTGGGAGTACCGAGTAGTTCTGATCGGAGTTCTGTCGAAAAGTATCAGGGATCAAAGCGATTGGACCAACGGTTTCCGAGATATACTCACTTTAAAAATTATTGATCTTCTGACAAATGTCGCTGTATCTTGCAAACCGTTGGTCCAAGCGCTTTTTCACCTTACAGTTTTCGATAGAACTCGTCGAGTACTATAAGAAACGCAACTCAGAACTACTCGGTACTCTCAAAAAAATTTTCAAAGATTTCCACTATTTTTTTAAAACTTTATTATATTGCAAAAATATTTTTTATGTATCAAGAACTCTAGGTATTCACAAAATAGTCCTGTTAAGCTGATCAGAACTATGCGACCTTGAATTTCGTTAAAAAGTTAGCACCCCATTTTAAAAAAATTATTAAAAAATTATTATTAAGCACATGTCATTAAAAATCATAGAGAACTCTTCGTATCGTCAAAAAGAAGCAGAAATTATCATCAGAACTATTGTATCTAAAAATTAATTTTTCAAAAATTTTTATTTTTTTTTATTATTCGAAAATTTTTGTTCACATATCAGGAACTCTAGGCAATCGTAAATTGAAGCTATTAAGCCGCTCAGAACTATTCCACCTCGAAATTCGATAAAAAGTTAGCACCCCATTTTTAAAACATGTAAAAAAAAATGTTTATTGAGCGGAACTCTTCGTCTCGTCAAAAGGAAGTGGGAACTCTAATCAGAACTCCTATAGTTGGGGTGCTAACTTAACATACCCAAAATAATCAAACTGGATCTCGAATTCCTACATTCCGTAACGAAACATATTACAGTTGTTTAAAAAGTTAACGGTAGAGACGACTACCGTGAGTGTTCAAATAATGTCTAGGAACTCATTTAATCAGCTGTGTAAATTTTACACTAACGCTGTGACCAAATGTGTCATTTTGCAGTCGATGCGACGACACCGACGTGACGTTTTCCTCTAACAAGTCGTTTGCCATAAAGATCTAAAAATAATATCGTAATTTATAACGCTATCTTCTCTAACAAGAAGACCGGAAATGCGCATTATCATACGTCCAGCACATGCGTTCCTCTTTAACGTTTATATCGATTCATGGAGTGTATGTCGATCCAAGGAAACGTGATATCAAGACTCGGGATAAATTTGCAAAAACCCTAACATCTTCAAATTGATGAGACGAGTCGTCTCTTCCCTCCTCTCCTGAGGAAATTATTGGTTCCGTTGTATCCTCTCTCTCTCCTTGGTTCTCAAGTGCATTCCCGCCGCGTTCGTGTTTCACGAATCGCAGCACGAAATCGCCAGACACTATGCCGCGGGATCGTTGCACATACGTAGGTATCTCAGCGTCGTTCCCAGGAATCTGCTTTTTACTAATTCAATGTTCGAAGAATGCCGTGGCGTGACGTCCACTTATAATTTCATGACGGCGTGGAACGTTCCCGAGCGGCGCTCCAGCAACTCGGATTTCCGCCCCGATGGGGCCAGAATACATAGGGCCGTTATACGATCGATAAGTACCTACGTATCGGTGATGTGGAATTATGTGCCATCGCGAGAAATGTAAACGATGTGCTATTCGACGATCTCGACGTTATTTCGATATGATAAATTCTCCATGTCGACTCGGCGAACAGTTCTCCTGTCGCGCGTTATCCTTCATTTGCATGTTGGATTATTACTTAATTAAAGTGAATCGTCCTCCAAAGGATCCTCATTTGATATATCCAGAAATAAACAGAGCTAAAGCCTTTAGCGGCCATAGACAGCTTATATTAATTTGCGAGATGACGTGGTATTTCGACGGCTTAATTGCATTCGCGAATCGACAGATTGTATACGTATTTGCGCGATTAATTAAAGCCAAATCCTTTTTCATTAGATATTATTTAAATTAACGCAAGCTAATCGCGATTATTTTCTATAAGAATGAGAGAGAATCATGTACTTGTATTTATTATACTGACATTTCTTTTATATTATTTAGTAACTACAACATTATAGAAATTACGCACTTTTTTAAGACGCTTATTGAGGAAAAGAAAGATAATTTCAGATTTATATGTTATCTTTCACCCACGTTACTGTTGTCATTAACAGAAATTGGATAATAAAATATAATAAAAGTACATTAATTAAAAGCAGCTTATTGATATACTAAATGTTATCTTTCTTGCTCGATATTACTCAATTAAAAAATATGAACTAAATGGATATTATCTGCACTGATAACGCGTTTGGGTTAAAATTTTTCCATAATGGAGTAAACGGTTCCGCGGAAGCAGATAAGGCGAAAAATAATTTCTCCCGTGTGATGAAATTCACTCGATCATCCCATCTAGTCATATAAAACTCAAAATATTGTTTAAGTTCGATTATTTATTTTCTTTCCTCTTTCTCTTTCTCTACATTTCTATCCCCGTCACTCATTCTTCCTCCTTCAGTCGGTCATTAACGTAACAACTGTTACGCGTCATTTCAGCGTAACTGTCTGGTTCAGTTTTCTATCTATTATCAGCTACCACCGACTCCGGTCGATATTAAACGTTACGTCTCGTGCACGGGCTGGAAGCAAGCATACGCCCATTTACGAAGAAACCTCGTTCGTTTATAAAACGTTAACGTCGCGAAAAGCAATTTGTGCACTTCTCTTTTTCTGTCCTCGTACCAAAACCATTTTACGCATCTCATTATTAATCACTAATCCATTATAATCCTTCGTTACAGGTCCGCTTTTAAATTTCCTAATACTTCATCAAGTAAGAGCTCAGTTTTTATTTAAGAAAAAGTCATTGATTTGACCAAAGACATGTTTTCTCGTTTGAAAAACAATATTCACAGATAAACACGAGTTTAATTTTTGTTTACTTCCGACTGTAGATTTATTTGTTTATCGCTTTGCGTTACAACGTAATGCAACGCACTATAATGCGTATCGATGGGATATGATGTAGGTATCTATTATATTTGATAGCAGGATTATAGACACGTTACGATATCGTTACGGGAACAGTGTATCGATTCGCGAAAGCAATTTGCAATGACCTCTTGACGACAATACAATGCGACGGTGTTAATGGCCGACGGGCGGTCATTGTTCCGCAATTATTGTTCTATCTAATCGCCACTAGTAGCTACGAGCGAGTCGTTGAGCGTTTCTCGATATCTAATCATAAAAGTTAGTATACGTGGGAGAAGCGATTGCAGCGATTCCCATTCGAAGTGGTCCACGCTTGTTAGAAGATTTCTACTCGACTCCTTTTTCGTTACGACGAGAGATTACAAAACAGGAAGCGATCTGTTAACAATTACGAGAATTAATGAAAAGAACGAAAGCCTAAAGAAGAACAATGTCAATGCGCAATAAAAGAATACGTATAAAAGTGAATCAATCACGGATATTATTAAAAAAATTATATAGATACGTGATTTCAATCTTTCGAACGAAGAACTTCAATGGAATTAATTAAAATCACAGATATGTACGCGTGAACCACTGCGATAATGTTACGAGGATGATAGTTTCGTATACAACTATTCTCATGACTCACGCGCTTGCTGATATTTATGCTCGCTAGGCGTGCGAACGTGCTTAAAATCACGAAAGCGAGTAAGCCACGCGTGCGTGTAGAATAAATATTTTTACGTCGTAGTATTGAGTGTACGAGGAAATAAATATACTCGACGCGCGATGTACGCAACAACTGGCCGGAAGATGATTTAACTTCGTCGTGGACCGGTAAAGTGTTCGAAGAATCGAATTCCCTAATTACGAGTCATTGAGACGATTTTCTGGGCAATGGGCCTGTCCGGGGTGTCCGTTCGAGGAATTCCACGGCAACACCGATAAACGAGATCTCGGCAAATCCAATCTCGCGCAATAAGGGACGGGGATGTCTTTCCTTTCGTTTCCGCCGCTGGTACTCGACGGCATAATCGAGCGAGGATTTAATCTCCCTCCTCTCCTCCTACCTCCTCTGGACCATACCGAATCGTTTTGTCCATGACACGCTGTAAAACATCATTATAGTTCTTGCTCTTTGACCCCTTCCGAGCGATCTTAGAAAGCTCTTTGATGACCGCCGTTATCGCTGATCGGTTGACACTTGGTTCTTTCGCGGCACGATACTCGTGCTATAGCTGGCTGGTTAACGCCGGAGATATACCCGAACATATCGTAAATCATCGCTGCTCACAGATAAAATCCGCGATCACGTTTTCACGAATTTTGCACGGATCGATACGGCTACACCGACAATAATTACAAGCCTCGCCTTGAGAGGTCTTTATCGAGACAAATGTTACTGCAAATCAAAAAACAGTAGCATTTTGCGACAATTATGCTCAATTTATAAGACAAGTATTGTATATAATATCTATAAGTATAGCTATAAAAAATTTAGATAATACAATGAAGTCCAACATGAACTTGTCATTCCTTTACGATTTAAAGAAATATAATTTCCAAATTATTATTATAAATAATAAATTAAGTAAACGTTACCCTATCAAGTATAAAAAATAAATTAACTTCATAAAATCATCAAACGTCACAACTCAAAAAGGATATTAATTTTTACAAAAAAATTCGTCATAATTAAAAAAGGGTAAAGATATAATAAGGGCGAAAACGACAAAAATAATATTTGCTCTTATTAAAAATGTATTCTTTTTGCCGATATTATTTGATTAATAATTTTCAATCAAGTTAAAAGTTATTCTCCTTCTTTAGGAAACTTAACTTTTTGTGTTATGTCACTTTTGAAGTAAAAAAGCGATATCATTTTACACAAATATTTTGCATGATCGATATTACATAATATGGTAAAAGTCACATCAATATGAGAAAGCTGGAATACATCGTCCATATCTGTTGCATTCAGATCACATCTTAGATCACCCTTTATCTTTCATTCTTTATACATCCGGTCACAGACGAGAAAACAAAGTTGATAGATACATTTTTCTCTCGCAGTCACGGCGTCTCTCTTTGAAAAATCCGGAATACGCGACAGGGGCTTGTACTTCGCCCAAGATGAATGTGGGCAATGAAATACTGGTATAGACGGCAAATCGGAAAGAACATAGAACACGCGATACGAGTATAGCACAGAAGCAGTCGGTCTTCAATTCTCTCTCTCTCTCTCTCTCTCTCTGTCTCTCTTTACGTACGCTGATACATCAGAAAAAGATCGAAAGCAGATGGAAGCAATATATCGTTACCCAGATTTTGATAGTGCCGGAACAAAGGTTCTTTATAGCTTGGCTAGTAAAGATAGTCTTAAAGTACATAAAAGAAAAACTCACGTTCACGTTTTCTTGTGAGTATAGACCTATATTGGTTTCTCATGGGTTAATTCTAACGCGGGATCTACAATAGAAGTCGTAGCAGTCGTAGGGTTTTAAGTCGTAGAAAACTGACCAATTACAGTCGGTTATATTTCTCATATTCGACTGTGATTGGTTAATATTCTACGGCTTAAAATTTTACGACCACTACAGCTTCTATTGTAGATCTCGTATAAACAGAATCATAAGACTCGTAAGTTGTTCTCATAAAATTTGTAAGAACTTATATATATACATATATACACGATTAGTTAGTAAATATTTACTAAGATTTCTTGTGAATCTTATGGCTAACAAGAAGCTGTCTAAAGATATTGTATAAAGATATTGTATAAAGGTATAAGCGCACTTTAAAGTTCTTATAAGTCTTCCAAGAATATGTTACAAATCTTACGATTCTGCTTAGAATTTTAGGCATTAATAATCTTTATTAATCGTAAGTGAGATACAGCGAAGCTTTAATAATTTTGATGAAAAGTAAAGTTTGTGGGATTAATTATCGAGTACTGCATTCGCAAGATGTAATGACTTTAACGAAACGATAACGCAACGACTAGTGACGTAATGTTTATACATATTTTTTATATTCACATGAGGTGCTCTCCATTTAATGACACAAGTCACCACAAATATCGTTCTTTGCATTTCATGAGTACAAAGACAGAACAATATTTGTGTGACTAAACGAAAAGCACCCATTATTTCCATGACGACACAGCGAACGTCAGAATTCTGGAAGATTGCTTGCGAGACGAGCTCACAGTGCGATTAAAATCGGCTGGTAACCGAATTTCTTAATTAATAGTACGCGCGCGTACGCCACGGGAGTTGCAGCTGTAATTAAATCCGCGTCACGGCGGGATACACGGACATTAGCGTACATAAATCCGTTCGCTTTGTAATTAAAGCGCGCGCCGTTTTCTTCGTGCTGGCGCGACGCAGCAGAGCGAGAGCGTGAATCACCGTTGTGCATTTAACGCGTGTACATACAACGTGATCGTGGCGTGTTGCATGGTGTTGCACCACATGGGTATTCGATAACTACCAACGAAATCGTTTAATAGTCGGAACAAAAACTAGTAGCCATTTCCGCTGAACCGTCACGTCGGCGCCAGTTAAGTAATTAAAGAGGGAACTAACTAAGTCATCAAAGTGGTTATTATCTGTATAGTCGAATAACTAGAATTTTCTATTAAAAAAAAATGTTTAAAAGTGAAATACAGTAATAATATACAGTGAATAGTATACAATAATAGTATACAGAACATCCATATTAATGTATGCTTAGCGCAAATAATAAATATGATTCTTTAATATTTTCTTGAATTAAATTGTTCAACTCCGAGACAAAGTATCTCATCGTTACATTGTATATTGTCTATTGTAGATCAAGTGACTTTTGGTTTACTTTTAGTTCGAAATACTGTGGATGTCTCATGCTGATAAATTGTACTCTGTATCGCATTATATTCTCAAAGCAGCGTGAATCATTTGAAGACGGCGACCCGTAAATGTTTTCGCACGTGCTACAAGACAAACGCAGAACCGACTCTTCGGCGTAGCGGAGAGCATTGTACTGAAATCGTCACTGCGCCGGTAATCCTTACGTCAGATCAGTTTAAGGACTTAGCCCATTGAAGTGCGCGACGCGCCTCCTGATTCACTTACCCTCCGTGCGTTTTTCGGCGCGTGAATGGCGAGGAGGAAACGCCGCGCGATCTCTCGCAGATGCGCGTCCCAAAAAGGGCTCAGATTGGACACGTATCTTTTATTCGAGCAGCTACCGGACGGCGCGCACACGACGATGTCGACGATATAGGTACAATGAATTCCTCGGGCGTGCCCCGTCTTTGTCGCGACAATCTCGATTCATCTCGTAAAGCACTTCGACGCGGTAACCCAGTTTCATCCGTTGACGAATGCCGGAGGCGTCGAACCGACGACGAAGGGCTTTCGGTCGGAAACAGCGCTCGTGAGGCGAACTTGCTCGTCCTCAAGGATCATCCGTCTAACTTTGCGTAACACAATGTTAAGCGCAAACAAGATTATCCCACAACTAGACAAACCCGCGATAGCGTTTGCTCGTTATCACGCAGCACGTCGAGTGCTACCTTCGGGGATGACAGTGCTAACTGATATACAAACTTCGAAATTATTACCACGTATCGATCATTTCTTCTAGGTCAGTATTGACGTAAACAGGAATATGTCGAGTGACGTAAAGTTATCATTTTATGTAAATGTAGATAACTTTTATATAAACCGCGATTTTCCTTCCTTTCTTTTGCGGTCAATATAAAGTTCAAACAAAGTTTGATACTTATAATCGTTTTCTTGGTGAAAGAGTAGATGGTATTATGCTATCATTTAACAAATAATTTCGAGAGATACGCAAGTAGATTAAAGAATAATATTATTTCAAAGCTTTTTCTTTTTTGCACAGAGATATCACTTGAACGAAATTTTATGTTCCATATCGTGGTCGTATCGGTCCTGACGTCACTCGTGTTTGAAAAGATTAACTGCAAGGATCACCATCACCAGATTATAGAAGACATATAAAAGATATCAAACATAATAAACTTAAATCTTAAACTCCCTAATCCATTATATGATTCCTTATCAAATGCCATTTATCATTTCCATATTCGTAACTTTTATCTCAAATTAGATCAATTGAAACGATCCTTGCAAACATCATTTCTATTGTTAGGTATTTTCTTAGAAACTGCATTCTCTAAATCTGAAACAGTGGATAATCACTGATATCAGTCTCAAGTATGCCACTGGGTAATCAATGAATTCATAGTGAACTAAAAAAAAACCAATAAAAGTGAAATCCCTAATCGAGCTAACCTTGCCTTAGTGTATAGATTTAAAGCGTATGATAGTGGACGTACAAATATTTTGATATTTTTAATTACAAATATACCGCTTAAATTCCCTTTTTTCAATTGAATTTCACTGATTCAGATAACACAATAGTCACACGTATATCCCGATATATGTACCGAGGCTGAGGTTTATTCACAGAAACTTCCACCTAGCCAAATGTCTATTTCAAAAGTCGGTGAACGGTTCGCCGGGAGATAAGACACGAGGGGGATGATTGCGAATAATACGACGATCTGTGCGCAAACGTTCTCATAGATATACAGCGGTAGACCAGCTATCGGAGCTGTGGCGTTATCGTTTCACTGATAGCTGGCACTAGACGCGAGTTACGTAACACTTTAGGGTCAACGTTTCCACTGGCTTTATGCAATTGCATGTCGGTATGCTATGAATAGCTTCGCCCAGCCAGCGACGGCCGTAAACTAACTTTACCGCGAACAAGTCGACGCACTCGGCTTCATATAGATAGATACTTAAGAAAATTCTATTTTTGCGTTGCGGCAATAGCATTGCTTGTATAACGTCTTTCGTCGATGGATCGCCGATTGCACACAGCGCGATGATATCTACGATAAACATCATGATTTCTATCGCTACATATATAAATATACATACAAAATTATAAATATACTTCTTATCGATCTTAACTTCAATAAGAATATATTTTTTATTTAGCTTTGTAACTTTTGCATTTCAGTTTTTCATTTATTTATTCGGTTGCACGTGTGTTAAATGTTTGTATAGATAAATGCCGCTGCTTATCTTTATGATGTGTCTTCTGAGTATAGAATATTCTAAGTATAGAATATTAATGCAAATAATTTCGCGGATAGATATACGATTAGATGTAAATTGCGCTGCAATTATCGGTATGAAATATATATTTCTTTGTAAGATCGTGCACGCAGTTTGCACATAATAAGACAAAAAATCTATTTCGTAATAAGAAGTACGTGAGTTTTCGCGCGTGTCATTTATATATTTCCATAAACCGTTTAATTACCTGTTAAACTTAATGTACTTCGCAGATGTAGACATTTTCACGGCTTGTTCGACACTCTTTGTCATCGTGGCACACATCGGATTACAACTTAATGTGCTTTAAAAGGAATTGTCAGAGTATGAAAACACATTGACTAAGTTGCTTTTCTTGTTCCAAGGAAATAATGATGTGCTCCGCGTCCATTCGTTCCGTACTTTATATTGAAAGTTGGACTTTAAAAATCAAGTTAGATATATGTACTTGGAACTAGTAAATATACGGGGACAGTATTATAATATAATACTGTCGTTGATATCAGAATCAATAGATTACCTCATACCGTTTCATATGGTTGTCTGTTATCGAGACCCTGGCCATTTTATAATCTAAAGCTCTTTAAAGATGGCCGAGTGAGATGTTAGAGGATCCACGTTACCCTTATTTTCGGAGGGCGTGGCTATCGGGCTGGTATGTTTAAAGATCACTCGAGGTAAGTACATCATGACGCATCATGATTACATCACATGAGAGCAATTATGACGTCTTATTTAGGTCCGGAGTGGATAGCAGGTATCGATCGTAGAAGTCGAGGGTGGGATAATAGGGCGGGTGGTTTTCAAGGGGCTCGTCCGCTCTCGTCGAGCGCGGAAAGTAGAACGTTCGCGTGGAGACGCGGCGAGTTTTAGGGTCAAAGCGCGACGTCGAGAAGGATGGGTTCTCGCGTCGGGTTTCTCCCGCGAGTGACGCGCCCTGTAATTTCCAATTCCGGCGTTGGTACAAGCCGTGGCTGAGGACACGTCGGAACAGTATAGAACGCGATGGTGGCTCGGGAAACGGCAGTGATGGTGATCGACAGTGTGATGGTGGTGGTGAAGCCCGTTTGCCTCCGGCTATGGAAACGGGGGTAGTGGTGGTGGGTCTTACGCGGGGTAGGAACTTCATGAGGGGGCGCATATACGCGACCCCTGACGCCGGTACCGGCGGTCGAGGGGGAGAAACCCTGGTGGCCTGCGATTGTAGCGGGCATGCGCAGCCTGAAACCGAAAGTGCACGCCCACCCGGGGCAATGCCGCCCCTGAACCTAGACCTACACCCCCGCTCTCTCTCCGGAGCCCCATCAACCCGATCAACCCGGTGCCCCTAACCTTCAAACTCCAACCTCTAACCGGGCGCCACTCTCCCACCCTCCTCCAACCACCCTGTCGACCGAGCGCCGCTCGTTCTGTCGGTGCACACAAGCGCGCGCGAGGCTCCCAGGGAAATTCCCTCCGCGCCCTAAGGACGCGCGTGTACCGCCCGAGGGTGAAAAACGAGTGCCGCGCGGCACCGGCGGCGTAACAATGACGACTTGGATTACGCGCTTTATTGCATTTCTGACGAGAATAGATGTTAATGCAATGCCGTGGATTCGATAATAGGAGCCGACCTTCGTTCTTCCTTCACCTTCTCCACTTCTCGCGGTGCACGGTCCAATTCTGATGCTCGTGAGAATTCAAGAGTTTTGCGAAGGTTGAGACTAGGATGGCCAACCGTCCTCTCTATAAAAGGCGTTTCGAAAGGATCATTGAAACATCATTTACCACGATTTATCATGTAACATAAATTGATATAAAATTTGTTAGTATATCGAGCTTCGGTTAAATTAATCGATTTACTAGCAATAGTGCAGTTATTGCTTGTGATTTTATTAATAAATAAATATTTATCTAGTTATGCATATCTAATTAATTTAATTTGGTTAATATTACACTAAAAGAAAAGATTGCTAGCAAATTAGATGGTAAAATACGGCAAAGCATCTTTAATTGGCTGCAGTAGCCAATCTTTTCTTTCAGTGTATGAGAGATTTCTTTTAATCCAACGTATAATGATGAAAAAATGCCGACCTTTTTTGTTGTGTGATATTTTAAGATTAATATTCTGAAATTGACTGATCAAGAATTGGCCATCCTAGATGATCGTGTATGCGAATATCGGAATTTCCGTTACCGTTTGTACACCGCAAATATTCAATATGCACATAGTTTACCTAATTGCGACATGTCGTGACATTTAACATCGTATATATATCTATGTATTTTCCCGCATCGCAAATGACTAGCAACTTTCATCGATTGTAACGAGAACGAGGTATAAACATTGCTATTGTGTTTTATGCGAGGAGTAAACAGCTGTATTGCGGTTAGGGTATCGAAGTGTACGGATTTGGCGCATTACCGGGCATTACTAAGAGAACTGTGTTCGCACTTATCGTGCGAATACTCTCGCGAAGTCACGAAGAAGACGACGATAAAACCGGGAAATTTTCCTCCGTGCAATTGTCTCGATTCTTTCTCGAGCGTCCCATTTTTACCGATTCGCCCTCGAAGGACGGATTTCTAATAGCGCGCTCCGGATACTTCTTAATGCACGAACGGGGATGGGCTACGTGATTCTTTTCAGTGACACATCTGGTTCTTTGTACATCGGAACTCGTCTGCCTGTACCTCGCCCTCCGGTTCCGCTCTTCCCTATAACGCGCAGCGTCGTATGTGCCGGCTTAGAGCCTCATTCACGATCACCGTCCTAGAAACCCGAACCGATCAAAACAGCTTTTTCATAGGGAGCCCTCTCAAGAACGGTGGATTATCCTTTCTCGGGGTACCCCCGTAGGTACCGTCCTCTATAGTCGGTTCCCTTGCGTTTAACCATCGGCGAAATTCAGGAACTGAGTGACCTGAATTCCTGCTGCTCAAACGTCGCGACGGCTCGTTCTTATACAATATTTACACGAGCCGATACAAATGGCGCGGCTTCACCATGCTAGCGAATCAAATTCTTTCTGACATCACGTACAATGTGCTCGAGTGTGATATACGGATATCTACTGCGGGTTTTGTTATTTATCGTCATATCTGGGTATTTATCGGAAGGAGTCGCACGTGAACGAAATAGCCGTCGAGATTCAATCGATTTATTCATTCCTTGTACACGATTCCAATTGTCTGTCTGCGATCTCACGATTGAAGAATTTCTATAACGAGTTGAATAGATTCGTCAAACGCGCATGAAAAAAAAAGAAAAAAAAAAACAGATTGGGTGGTTCAGTACAACTATAGCTTGCGCGAGTTCAACATTTATATAAACCAAGAAAATTTGATGATTTAACAAAGAAATTATGTCTATAAGCAATTATCAGTATATCAATTCAGCTAATTCTATACTGCAATAAAATTGCTAATGTAATACATTTTCTTCATTACAGCATCAACATTATGGGTCATCTTAGTCAACATGTTAAAAATTTTGATCTATATATATTGGATGGATTTTCATAAAGTTATTTTTGTTGTATTAATAAATTCGCTGTGATATTACAATAAATAAAATTACTTATATCGCTAATTTTATTCAGCTTCATCACTGTGTACCTATATATAATTTTATATCAAAGAACATTTTATCAACATCTATAATTATGAATCAATGTCATATGTAAATTTATGTATACGTGATTTCATACCAAAAAAATTCTTATACTACATACTTTTATCAACATCCGTAATTATGGATCAATGTCACATGCGAATTGGGTGGTCTCAAGTTTCCTAACAGCTTTACGATCACTAATGTTATGCAATGTAATCTAATACGTATCTTGTTTCGCATTGCCGCTGTTGTGAAGCCGATTTGGTGCGTAGTTTCGGTCCAAAACATGCGAGGTTTACCGTGGTAAACAAAATCGACTCTTTATACGATTATATTTTCGTACGATTGAACACTTGGAAATATGTGCTCGTGAAGATATTTCGTGTTATGTTTAAATAAATTTTGTGTGATTTAATTAGTTGGCAAAATGTAAATATATAGGTAGAAATATAAAAAATTGTATATGTTCGTAATCGAAGAATCAGATAAATAAAACGGACAAATTTTACAAGCAAAATATTTAAAGATTATAAGTTATACAAAGTTTAATTGACGATTGTAATAAAACCGATGTGATAAAAACATCGTAGATAATCCGATTTACTAGTCAGCATTAAATCAATCAAAATATTTCGTTTAAATATAAAGTTCGATTGCGTATTAATTTTAATCGACAGATACGTTATTTATTTATAAAGTAACTTGAAAAACAAAAGGATTTCACGAAAGAATCATTAATGGACATGTAAGCGTTTGATATAGAAATATCAAGAAAGAGCTCGGCAAAATATCAGCCATCGGAAAGAAAAATTTTTCATACACATCCGTTTCGCGTGTGATTAGAAATACTTTATTTAAAACAGTAAACATAGAGAAAGAAAAAATTCTGTCGTTGATGCCTTTTTTACAGATAAATTAAATACATAATAAACGTTCTATATTAAATCAAAACGTTGTTTGTGCAATTCTCTCGCTGACACTTGCGATAACACGGGAATAAATCGAAAAATGGCAGACGACAACGTTCCTCCGATTTATCATCGATAAATTGTTTTAACAGCGTATTTGCAGATATAAATTTCTTGACAAATACCAGATATAGCATCGATATCTCGAATACAACTGTATTTTATTAATATACTTGATACACGCTTATTTATTTAGTTTCTATTTTCGTGTTTTGTTTTCTCAACTTTCTGAAACAAAATTTCTATCGAATAAAAATATCAGATTCTCTTTTTCTCGAGGGCATCGAAAATAGTACTTGGAAAGAGGAGTTTACGGTGACGCGATCGACGCCCTGATCTTAAAATTTGCATCGAAAGACCTGGCCTACCTGACTAATCGCATTCCGTTCGTCTTATATGAATGTTCATAATATGCAATTAGCATAAATTGAGATTCGTAGAAGCGATAAACGTGCGGAACGGCACGTTTCGTTGGCACTTACCTGTGAAAATTTTTCTGCGCGTAATTATCTCGGTCATGACCACAAGCGTCGAAACTGCGTATCCGAATTTCGTACAAATTTCAAGAGCCCAAAGAAATCTGCAAAAAATGTATCGCTTTATAAATGATCGGAGTAAAAATTGGAGTAGTATGAGTTTAATTAATATAATTGTAGAACAAAGTCTATTTATAGATGGGTTATATTTTTAATCTTTATAAGACGAAAAAAATATAATAATGTAGTGTGTCATATTTTAAAGCATATAATGAAATAATGAATTAACAAATCCTAGTCAAAAGGAAAAGTAAGAAAAATAGATCTCTCGGTTCTTCAAAAGATAATATATAAATAGCAATGGTGCAAATAGACGCTTTTATAATACACTGAGAGAAAAAATTGATAGAGCAATTACCATAATTTTGCTATTTAATTTATAGACACTTTTTAGGATAATTATATATTTGTAGTTGTTCTAATTTTACAAATATAGGAAATTGTATTATTAATTATGTATGCACACTGCTTGAAAATCTTTAATCTTTTCTTTACATATTTTTTTTAGTTATTATCACCATATAAATAGCAATTACCATATAAATAGCAAGTTTTAAAAACATAGTTATATTCACTGTAATTGCGATTGCATTTACTACAGAGATAAAAATTTTATTTTATTTATCATTTATATCTTATTATATTAATATTTGAAAAACTCATAATTTATTAATTCAAAATTAATATATCAAATATCGGACTACAAGAACCATATAGAAGTTGTTATTCACTAAAATTATAATTTAAAATCAATACATATATGTACATTACAAATACAGACGACGTTTCCTAAATGTGGTTGTCATCAGTGAAATTAATATTATATCCTAAATTCTTTAATCTCGCTGTTAGTCAAGTATATATAATAGAACATAAATTGTTGTTCCTTACTCTTAATATATCATTTTTATCCATGAATTATTAATGGTTGATTTATCTTGAGCGTTTGTTGTCCCTCAAGATTTGGTAATCACACAGAGGAATCATTTGGTTTCAGTGTGCCAGTGCGATATCGATTATCAATATTCTTTGATGGGATCCTTCATATATCTACAATAAATTCAGTTCTTAGACTTTTCTCACAATCATCAAATCATCACATTCACATTATACATTAAATAATAATCTATTATAACGAAAACTTTAATGAGAGATGCTAATTTATTATCATAATATATAGTATCATTTTTCGTATTTAAAAGAATATTACATACATGGTTATTATTATTAATAACAATACAAATGGAGTTTCTACTCATGATTACTTTACCATGTAATTGTAGTCGCGATTACCAAACACTTTTTCTAGTGTATATTTTTATAAAACACAAAGATAGTAAATGGCAATAAGGATAATTTAAATGTACAAAAAAAATATAAGTGAGATATAAATAAAAACATATAATTAAGTAATTAAAAATATAACATTTTGTTATATTTTTAATTAATTAATTATGTTTTAATTTTTAAATAATTTAAACAATTCCTTCCGACTCTTATTGCTATTTACTATCTCTGTTGTTTTCAATATTAAGAGTCCTGCATTTTTGTTCATTCATTCTTATAAAATTCGATAGATTTTACTCTTTTTTAACATTAGATGTTTTTTATTTTTGCACCACAGTACGATCTCGTTCACACTGATATTCGCGAATTTACGACGTATACGCTTCAACGGCACGTAGATGCGTAACGGGAGAAAGAAACAGCCCCCAGACACTTAAGTGGAAAGTATTATTTGTATCTTTTTTTAATGCGTTCACCGTGGATCATCCGCTTCTTCCCCTTTCTCGATACGCAGAACACGAGAGCGATACATTTGTTCGAATTCGTGTGTAAAGAAACGTAACAGTTATGTTTACGTTGAATAAATAATAATGAAAAAATATGGCGAAGAATGCGAAGTACAACATATATATTTTCTTTCCGGAGAAGTAACGTTTTAACATGAGATCCTTCATCGTTTCTAGTTTTACTTTTGCATTTCAACCGACGAATAAGCTTTATTCTTCGTGAGAAAAAAACACGGTAAAATCTCACCGGAATACCGAATTTCATATTCCAGTTGTGTGTTGCGCGGTTACGTACGGATGAAGCGTCGTTTAGATCCTTTTGCACACGTCACGGCTCCGTTTTCACTTTATTCGGGCTCTAAAGCTCTTACGCGGAGTATTGTTTGCGCGATATGCAACGAACGAGACAGGAAGGTAAGCCAATGTCAAAAGGACACGAACAAGATAGGAGAAACTTGTATAACACGTCGCTATAAAGCTTGTTTGCCAAAAAAAATGACGAAGAGATGTAGAGGCAGAAGATTGCAGATTTTGACATTAAGGTATATTAAAACGTCAGCTTATCTTAAATTAAAATGTTCCGAGATCTCTCACCAAATGAAACAGCTCTATATTTACGTAGATCTCTTTTGCAATATATACTCGGATTTTGTACTCATTTCAACTTGAATTTATGCAATTCACTTGATTAGAAATTTTTTACTTGAGAAAACTCATTTGGAACTTCGAGGTAGTTACGGCTAATCTAACCCAACTTTCAGAAACAACGCGATATACGTGTTTAGAAGATATTTAATAAAATGCTTTTATTATTTTACAAAATATTTATAGTTCATAAGAAAAATATATTCTTGTGACGCTAATGGAGTTAATATATGGATCTTTAAAACTCATTAAGTTTTCGTTATTAATTTTAAAATATATACAAAATTGCAGCACCAACTTAGTACATGAATATAGTACAATATCTGTAGCCTATGGCTAGAATAAAATTGTAGAAAATAAGATCATTCCAAAACATCGTCCATAGACTCCAGTTATAGGTTAATATAATATATAACATTTGTATTCACCTTATTAATGCTACCGTCAGTATTCAGGAACGTCGAGCGCGCGACTTTTTTGTCGCGAGCGGTGAGAAACGTAACTTCGCAATTGCCTCGTATTTACTAAATATTAGATGGCTCGCGGTGCGGGATTTCGGGATTGGCGCGAATATGAAGCACACACAGGTTTCAGGCGTTACCCTCGTACCTACGATACGTACAAATTCCTCGTTGAATTTATTCGGTCCGCCTCGTATCGCGAAAACGTACGCGCGCGCGTATACACGCAAAGTGCGTAGTATACATACGAAATTATATTCGCGGGGCTGCGTTCGGCTAGCCGGCCGGCCGGCCGGCCGGGTTCGAAAAGTAAAACGGCGTCACGCGCGCACGTGTGTGTGTAATACGTGTGCACGCAGCGCGAGGCCGCGAGAGGGCGAGCGAGACGCGGCGAGGAAACGAGCGAGACGAGACGAGAGCAACGAGGTGCCCGGCGGTCGCGCGCGCGACGGACAGAGAGACGCCGACGAGAGAGAAAGAGAGAGAGGGAGAGAGAGAAGGCGAACGGGCGTAACAGGGAACTACATGGCGAGCGCGAGCGAGACGGGACTACATCGCGGCCGCGGTGCGCCCGCGGAGGTACGCGACAACGGCGCGCATCGATTGGCGCTCTAGCCGTGACCCCCACCATGGTGCTTTCGCTTTCACCCAATGGGGCCTCACTTTCGCGCTCGCCCGCGTTCGGCGCCACGGCAGCCGGCACGCTGTCGTCGGCCGGCTTCTCTCAGTGACTGGTGCACCCTACGTGCGAGCGAGCGTTTTTCGTGCGTCCCGTGTGCTCGTCCCGTATCTTCTCCCGGGAGCGGCAGAAAGAGAAAGAAGACGACAACGGAAAAGGGCGGTGGTGAAGAAGAAGAAGAAGAGGAGGTGTAGGAGTGAGGAGCAGCCTCGGTGTCGATAATCGTTAACGTTGTTTTGTGTGCCCTTTCATCCCAGACTGTACCCCGCGCTCTCGCGTATACCGTTAAAGTGTGCCGATTTAAATCGTCGCGGCGGGTCCGTCCGTGAAACGCGACTCGCGCGCGCGCGCGCGCGCGCACACACACACAACACACACACACACACACTCACCGTTGGAAATTGCGTTGCACGCTGGGGCGGCGCGTACTCCGGCGCCGGTTGACCCTGACATTCGAGAAGCCGGGGCGGACACTCGTCGTCTCGCCCGCGCAGGAGCGACGTCGCGCTCGAGACTCGGCCGCGGTGAACGAACGTAGGAAAGGACCGCGTAGTACCTTCCGCGATTATCAGACTCTATACCTCCGCGGCGCGTTGCACCTTGACCTTGACTCCGCGGCGCGTCGATAGAAACCCCCCCGAGGAACGTCGTCACGTCGTGTTCCCGAGGTGGGTCGCCGCCGGAGTGCCGATCGCGCGACCCGCGATCCTACAGTGACACGCGAATGACCTTGATTCTCGACGAGGCGGCGCCTTGGATATCGCCGAGTCGAGTCGAACGCGAACCGGTCGGTGTTGTCGTTCGATCCCACGCCTTCTCGTCGTGTCTCTGTCCTACGTGAGGTGTGTATGTGTATGTGTGTGTGTGTGCGTGCGTGTGTGTGTGTCACCCCCGGAGATGAACAAGTAGAAAAGCGAGCCTGATCTTCGGCGTGGGTCACAACGAAGCGCGCGGCGTTCGTCGTCGCACCACCGTCCGTTCGAATCAATCGCGAGGTGCAGTCATCCGTCGAAAGTACGACGTCCGCAGTAGTAACGGAAGGGAAGGACAGAGCTGACCTTGAAGCCCAGCGCACCTACATGGCACCGCGGCGTCACGCCAACGGCGGCCACGGCGGCGGTGGCGGCCTCCTGGAGAACGGGGGCGTTGGCGTTGGCACCAACGATCCCATGGACAATCTGCTGGGCCCGAGCCAGACGACGCGCTGCTGCACGCCGACCGGCGAGTGCCTGCGCGGTGACACCCTCATCCGCCTCAACGCCCTTCACGATGCGGTCAAGGTCACCTGTAATAACGACAACTGCCCGATCGGCCAGTTCATGCACCGCGAGTGCTTCGACGCCTGGGAGCAGACGGTACTCACGTACCTGAAGAGCTGCGGCCGCGCCCGTAGCTGGTCCGAACGTCAACGTCATCAGAATCTGTGGACGAAGAAGGGCTACGATCTCGCGTTCAAGGCGTGCGGCTGCCGCTGCGGCCGCGGCCATCTGAAGAAGGACCTCGATTGGATGCCGCCCGGTCTCGGCAACGTGCCCGGCAACCGGCCCGACGAAAACGAGGCGAAGAAGAAGAAGCGGCGCAACCGTCAGAACACCAGGCCGAGCCTGGCCGTGTCGGCCGGCCCGCCGAATCACGGCAACCACGTCGTCGCCGCGAACGGCCGCGGCACCAGCGAGGCGCAGATGATCGAGTCCGGCCGCGGCAGAGCCGGCTCCTTGTCATCCAGCACCGGTTCCAGTTCGCCACCCGCCACGAGCGAGCCCAGCGTCAGTCCTCTTCATCAGCCGCAGGCCATCATGAAGAAGAAGAGCAAGGTCGACTTTTTCAGCGATCGCGCGAGGTGAGTGCTCTTCTCTCTATTTTTATTGCTCTCTAGAAAAGAAATAAAACGTCACGGGGAGCTTTCCAACAAGAGACACGAAATTCTTACATCCTTCTTGCACGCCAATGTTAAACAAAAATGAAATGATCACTGTGTTACACACTGTTGTTTGTAAAATCGAAGGAAAATTGACAGGTATACACAGTCATACATATTTTATCCATTCACGTACATTTATTACATTCTTGTTTCTATAAAATAATGTACTGTGTGATACGAAGTTTTCTATAAGATCGTTGTGTAACTACACAACAATTCAGAAATAAGGACTTCAAACGATCGAGCTAGATTTTTACTGAAATAATTCTGTTTGAATTTATATACGACAAATTTTTATTTACAGATTCAACAATAATATAAATTCGAGAGAATAAATCTAAATAAATACAAATCGATGCCAATGTGAACCAATATTAGTTGTTGTGTGAATTATAGGTAATTTTAATAGAAATTCAATAATTTAAATAAACGTTTCGACCTTTCGTTTAGATTCTTCCTCATCAGTATAAATTAAATTCAAATAATAAATTTTATAAAGAAGTAGAAACATGATGTTAAACATTTTGATTAAGATGACCTCGAATTTTTTTGAATGTTGTACAAATATAGTCAAATATTAATTATTTTCTTAATCAAAAAGAAGAGCAAAGGCATGACTTACACATTTGAATCTGAGACGAGAGAGTCACACCGATATGGTTATATTAAATTGGCTGATTTACTGTTAGAGAATGATTTATATAAATTAATACATTAATTAATATATATATATGTGTAAAAAAGAAAATAACGTTATTATGAATATAATAATTGATTGGAATAAAACGTTTGTTATGCTTATTTGATGACTGTTTAGAGTTGTGTGTTATAACTCACATATTGACAAGATGTTAAATCGGTATTGATGACTTAAGACCTAAACGAAAGGTCGATACGTTTATTGATATTATTGTATAATTTCTATTAAAGTTATCTACAGTGTTCACACAAACAACTAGTGTTAGCTCACATTAACATTAATTTATATTTATTTAGATTTATTTATAGATTTTTTTTTAATAGGATGCTGATAGAGCATCAAATTATCAAATTGCTTGTCTATTTTATTTGTGATATTATTACAGTAGTCAATTAGTTTCAAGACCGAAAATAATTTCTGTATTTTAAAAGAACTATGTGATGTTTTCTATAATATATTGCTGTTTTTTTTTTTAACATTAAAATTGCATGATATTATGTAATTATTCTCGTTCTCAATGTAATTTAAAATCAATTGCCTGATAATTTGTATTATATTATAACTAGCAAAGCTGAATTATTTTTATAGACGAAACCTTTTACTGAAATATTTTTGTAAATTTTTAAGAAACGAAATTTAATCTCGTTCATCATGAAAGATTGTTAATACATTAAGAAGAATATATCAAATTTTATAAGTATTTGTTTCAATAGTACTAATTGATATTTACTAAATATAAACATGTGTTTTTTTATAAGAATCATTAATTTAACTGACCATTTTTTTTTGTTTACCGTAAGTATTATAAATGATAACTTAATACCATTCAAACAAATATTTATTAAAATATACAGTGTAGAATTTCGAGTAAAAGATATTTATAGATATTTCGGATAAAACTTTTACATTGTGAGATAGAAAGGTATCGTTAGTTTTACGCAAACTCTCAAATGAGATTTCGCTGAAGAGAGAGAAAAGCCGAATCTTCGGATAAGAATGATAGATGAGAAGAAACGCGTCGGGAGTCGTTTTCCCGTCGAAACCTTCGTCGTCGGGAAGCATCGTAGTGTGGGTGTGTCTTCCGGGAAAGACGACACCTTAAAGCAGACGCGTGAGAATGAAAGACGCCAAGCGGCGAAGTCTTTCGACGCAATTTTATAAAAACACAAAAACTGGGAAACATATCTCGACCGCTTATACATAAATTGGAATTTAAAGAATGTATGCGAGAAGTAAAGACTGCTTACAATATTAATGCTTTATGATGTAAAAACTGGGTGTGGCTATAAGAAAGACTCGAGCACTTAATAAGTAGTTTCGCTTTTGAATATCGATCGTTCTTTTTTTTTTTTTATGCAAAAAGCAAGTTCGTTACGAGAACTCGGATAATATATAAATCATGAAAAATTCAAAAAGTCCAGAAGAATATTTTCTATTTTTAAATACGTCTCGTTCTAAAACGCTAGCCACACCGGAATAAATCTCGCCTTACGCAAATACATAGCAAAATTGGATTCGGTTTCGACTTGCTACTTGGTTCCTTGTTACGTAACCGCGTTCCACCGGACCACAGTTAATCCAGCCGTTTCTTTTACGAGTTTGTCGCTCGCCGCGCGTTTTATGATCTCTAAATATTTAGGTATAAAAACATACAGCGCGATTTCTATCGCGGCAGATGGTGTCCAAATGATGGCGAAGGTTCTCGGAAGAAACGCTCTTCCTTCTTAGGACTAGGCGGAAGCCTTTAACGAGGCAAAAAAAAGGAAGAGCTGAGAGAGAGCTTCAGATGTATCAGAGTAGCGCAAAAGTCTGCCGTGTTTCTCTTTTTGTCCTAATAATTATATACACTGACAAAAAATTTACCGAATGTGGCACAGCACTTTTAATTCGCTGCAGCAAGCAATTAAAAATGGCTATGGCATATTTTATCATTTCGATCACTGTGTAACAACCAATCTTTCAGTATATTATATTAAAGAATTACTATAAGCACTTATTAAACGATAGACTATGATGTAAGAAGCTAAGGTGTTGCGTATGTTGGTGAGGTCAAATTTGAAGCAGTCAGTCATCAAAATTTAACCTCGTAGCAACATATAACTTAACTTAGGGTACGGTCAATGCGACCGACGCTACAAATGCTTTAAAGCGTTTTTTGATTGGTCAATTTGTAAAATTCTTTCAATTGGTCAATCAAACGCTTCAAAGCGTAGTGCGATTTTGATCGCAGCAGCATTAATTTGTCATAGGAGGAGTCACGTTATTTTTTTCGACAAAACTCTAATTGATCAACGCTATTTTGTGAGTGAAACACACTTTATATTCTTACATCATGATGCGAGACCATCAGGTAAAAAGTGGTGATCGAGGAAAACAGCTAATAGGAAAGTCGTCGGCATTCGGCTCAGATAAAAGGTTCGCGCTATTTTATGCTACATCCAGAGCTTCAGAAGGAGCCTTCCATTGAAACTGTGTATCGCCCTGTATTGCGCCATTGCGAGTATTCGAATAAACGTCAAGGTCTCACGAAGTAGTAACGACATTCGACTTCACGGAGAGACAAATCGATTTCGATTCGTCGCTCCGTGAAACTCGACGCCAGGAATTTTTCTCGATGGAGAGGGGACGCGACGTCGAAGTTTGCGCAAATTCGATAGCGGTCTCAACCGCCGGTTAATTCGCTCTACTGACTTTTAATATTAATCGTTGCTCGCCGGTTTTGCGAAAGGGTTCGCGGAACCGGTTCGCGCACTCTGAAGTTCTGAAATATGCACGCGGCTCCATGCCACTTTTCAAGAGCGTTTCAAAGAAAGAGGATCTTATTACGGGTAGGAAGTTTTAAAAAAAATCAAAGTTTAAAGAATGTTCCAAAACTAATCGAAACTTTGCTTCTTCGGAGAGAAGCTTGCATCTGTACATTAATATGAATCTCGCGCGTTTTCTTGCACTGAAATTTTAAATTGGATAGATTCGAACTGCGTGAAACTACTGTTGAAACGTTGCGTTGGTAAAGAACGTTATATGAACTCGGTAAATTTCATTCGCTCTCGATCGCCTTTGTTAAAATTTTTCGACGTTTCATTTTGTGTGCGTATTGCGATGATCGGCAGTTCCTTTGTTTGGCTCGCTGTCGTAGACTTTTATATCGAAAGAGAACGTGTTAGTTTTTGCGTGAAATGTGAATTCGGTGCTTTTTTTAACTCACAATGCGGAAATTTGGTTAAACTGGTTAAAACGTCTGAAATATTCTTTGTTCGAAATTTTATCGGGAATATTTCATAATATTGATTACAAAACCAAATTGAAGTATCGGTTTACTACGTTTCTTTTTGCAAATGTATTTAAGTGACAAGGTCTTTTTATACGAATAGTTTATTTTCGTACTTTTTGTCGTAAAAAAATTATCAGGCAATTTCGAGCTGGCACATAAAGAATGTAAATAATTACTCAACCTTGACGATATTGCATAAAGATAGCAACGACACGTTACGTACGAAAGAAGTACGTTACAATTCTTCTTCCCGTGGGAGTTGTGTGGGTCAGTCTACGGCGAGATTTTAAACATAGACCACGTATTTTGACTGCTCCTAAACGTCGCCGCGAGACGCAACGCGGTAAAAAAAATCGTTGATACATTTGTTTTCTCCGACGCGACGATTTATATTTAGCGGTGTATTATTTTGCATGAGGGAAATGAAAAGAGCCGTGCCGTCGTCGTAGGGGAAACGAAAGGCGAGTCGTTTCACGTCCGTGTGTCGTAAAGTAACTCTCTTGGACGTGCGTTCGAGAGGGCATGAATGAACACGCCGCTGGTCTGTTTTCTCGTAGCGCGCGTAGGTCGCTCTCTATAGAGCGGCGTCGGTCGGGGCATGGTGTGTTGTGTGCATGTTGGGGTCGCTCTAGACCTCCGGTAAGAGAGCGAGAAGACGAAGGGCAGCGAGAGAAAGAGAAAGAGAGAGAGAGAGAGAGAGAGAGAGAGAGAGAGAGAGAGAGAGAGAGAGAGAGAGAGCACCACGACGATTACGACAGCGCTCCAACCCATAGTACGCGCTCGCTCCTCGCGTGTATATGCGCGCGTATATGCGTGTGTGCGTCCTATATATAGCTGCAACCTTGGAAACCTGTCCTATTTCTGTTTATGTTCCTCCTCCAGTTCGACGGGTCGGGAATTCTCTCTTTCTGGGCCCGCTGCTTCGTTTCGTCGCGTTGTAAGACGCCGAATTTTTCCAGATTTTCTAACGATGACCCGCGCTTGCCTGCCTCTGCTCGATCGAGAGACTTTACCGAGAGTCTATATAACTCGCGACGGACGCGATTTATCTCGCCGCTCGCAGATAAGCAAGCGTGACGAATATAATGCACGATGAGATTGGAAGATGCATTTTTTTTTTCTTGATCTTATGAAATATGTTTTTTTTTTTTTTTTTTAAATTTCGTAAGCTCTTGAAAAATTTATTTGTTAAAAAAAAATCGTTGGTAAAGTCGTTGAAGTCCGTAATGTGTGTGAATATTGAATTGTGTATAAATAGACGAAGTGAATGTTGGTAGTTGGTACTTTGGGCATATTTTTTGTTTGTGTTGTTAGAATTCTTTAAATTAATATAAATAAATACAAGTTCTCCGCTCGAATTGGTTCGAGCGTTTTCGAATACGACGGCCAGCGCGAGAATTTTTCAGGTATGCATTCCCGGTTTCGTTTTCGTTTCGGGCACAATCGCGACCGGTACCTGGAGGGCGAGTGCACATGTACCAAGATGCAACGGCGAGTTTAGGTTGCCTGCGTAGGGCGGTCGGGACCCGTTGTGAAGTCTGTCGTGTGTACGTTGGTGCGTGCGTGTGCGACGCGTGCACATATATGCACGAGGCGATCACTAACGCTCGGCCCGAGGGAGAAGAATACGAAAGAGAGGCGAGGAGGGAGGGAGGGAGGGAGGGATGCTTGCAATCTTGACCGTGGCCACCTTCTCAGGGCCACCGAGAGCGAGAAGGAGCCTGCTGGAACGCTCTAGCAGCTCCCAAGGCCAACGGCATGGAATCACGCCACCATGATGCATTTAAAGTCGAGAGGATGCTGCTGCTAAAAACCCGCACCCGGCTGCTGCCTGTGCAGCTTTCCGCCCGTCATCTTTGAAAAAAATCTTCGTTAACTGCTCTGTGTACCGCGGTTAATATTATCGGATGCATCGCTCGTTGAGCGAGTCTCGATGGATGTCTCTTTACTTTATCGCGACTGAATGCCGATCTGTGTTCTAAGCTTCAATTAACACATTATCGAGGAGTGCGTTTATCTTGTTTATTAATATTTCGACTTTTTGAGACATTACGAAGAATAATTTACATTCCATTAACGATTTTAGAGCGATTGAAAACTGATTATCGCGCAGTTAATTAATAGTTATTCGTGAAATAAATACTTTTTAATTAACCAGATAAGCAATCGACGCAAATGATATAATTGAATTATACAATTGAGACAAAGGGCTGCGAGTCATATAGACATTTTTTAATCAAACATTTTACCACTTTGTGGTAAATCTTAAACAATATTGACGCACATATTTTAAAAACCATTTATTTTGAAACAGGGAAGTAAATAACACTATGGTGTCAGTACTATTCCCAATGCTCTTATTTCTAGTATAATTACGTCGTTGGGGCACGAAGGCGTAAAATTTAGCGAGGCCGCAAATTTTCCGCACGAATTTCCTTTGTTCCGCACCCTTGTCCTCCTATCCTCCTGACACATTCACCGCGTTTTATGTCCCGCAATTAAAAGGAGGAGACGGGGAACGAAGCCGAAGGATTAATTCACACCTACGTAGCGCACTCTCGAGATTCATCCGTGCAATTATGTGTGAGCACATCTTTATTCTGAATTCTGTGAGTGGCGGCCGTAGTATGAATCTCGTTCCGAGAGCCGCACGATACGCGATATCGCAGCGGTGCGGATGTTGATCGCAAATTCTGAGGATCGTTACGACGCGTGATACGCAATGCGTGTGTTGAGAGGAGAGGGGCGTAAAAACCGACGCCCCTTCCGTTCATCGCGCAATCTAGCGCAATAGGGCGCTATTCTCGGGAACATTACGCTCGTTTTTACCACATATACGATAGCGATTCCCCTCTTTTTTTTTTCTGTTTTTCTTTTTTTGCGGACTTTCGTTCACCTCCTCTCTTCGCCGCAACTATTACGGACATCTTTGGAAAGACCGGCGCGCGGATCTATAAATTTCCGCCGCGTTGCCGTGGTGCGCGACGAACTCGCCGAGGGCTCGGATTTTAACTGGGAATAAATTGCAGATGGAGAACGTTTCACGACCATCCCGTAGACATTCACTACCCTCGCGAGGCATCCCGCGAATGTTTTTCTCGTGCGACATCTTTCATGCGTAAATATTTATTGGAGGGCGTACCGAACAATTTTTTTGCGGACTTATAAATTTTATCTTTATTTCGTTTCTCTCCTATTTTGCCGCGATCCGATTTATAAGACGCATGAACGCTCGCTCAACTATTAAGAGAATCGTGGGGTTCTAATGGTCTGAAAATCTGAGAGCGAATCCACGGTTGTCAGCAAACTGGAAATCAGGGAAATGTTATTATAGAGAAATTGGAAACTATCAAGAAAATCAGAGAAAAATCAGAATTTAAAAATTGGGAATTTGTAACGACCCTGGAATTTTTATAAGTACAAAAAATCGTTGTTGCAAGGGGAGGATTATTATAATTTTTACAAATCTTAGGACTCTTCTGTAGAAAAAAAAAGGAAGGATGAAGTGCAAAAGAATATCAAAACATTAAAATTGCAATATTTTTCACGAAGATTTTAGCCTAATTTGTGCGCATTTGCGTGTACTTGTTTTCTATTACGAGCATTCACGTTCCACGTACTATGAAGTTTCTCTGACAAAGCGTGCATTGAATTTGCAAATTGCACTAAACGCATTGTGGAAAAAATTGACGAGAATAAACTGTTACGGTGCATTCATCGTAGGAGCGTTAAGCGTATAAACTTTCTCACGATCGTCTCGAGTCTAGGTTTATGATAACGATAAGGTATCTTAAATTACGGCTGTGGCTGCAGTTAAATCTGGCTAGTAAAGCGAACAAAGAATTGTACTTTTCGGAAAAGTACGATAATTTTTTTAGGCACTTAAATCTTTTAATAAAGATACTGAAAAAAATTACTGAATTTTATTAAATATTTGTTTAAATAGAGAGTATATTAAATATTTATTTACAGTAAATAAATATCTATTTAAAATAAAGAATTATGCTTAAATTAAATAATATATCTTTACATTTAGTAAATATTTTGTTAATTTATGGAAAAACAATTTTTTTTAATTTATCAACATTGTATTTCGAAGAATTTCATATATATATGTCTATGTAAATCTCTCATTCATCAATAAAACTACAATAAAATACAAAATAAGTTTGATTAATAATTTTATTAAAGCGCATGATAAAAATCTTCAAAATATTGCTTCGTACCACAAGCACCATATTTTTAAAGTAAATTCTAAGGAAAAATGTTTGGTCTGTTTGTATTCAAACAAATATTAAATAAAATTTAATAAATTTATTTTCAGCGTAGGATAACGTTTATGACATCTTGGCATCGTATTCATCCGATTTTTTCATACGATAGGGATTTATTTATTTAACACAGATATGCGTTAATTGCGGTCGTGTCTGCAGTAATTTATATATTCGAAATACTTCACGCGATAAAATTTGCATTTCAAATTTTCGATCAATTAGTTCCGTTATACCATTTGCATCATCCGAAAGTGAGTGGCAGACGAAGAGGTAGTCAAATTGCAGAGCTGTTGATCGCATGCGCGTGATCGTGATTAATCTGTCTATAATTGCAAGCTTGGAGCGGACGCGTATGGATTAACACTCGCCGATTGCGTTCCACAAACGAATTACTTGCTTGCGTCGCGCTTATACACGTTACGAACACTGATAATCGTTTGTGTACGATCACGTCTGTGCAATTTGCAGCGATATATCAAACGAATCGATTTCAATGAGCACCACATTAAAACTCTTGCGCTGAACGGATAAAGGACTTTTAACAAAATTTCAGTTAAAGTCGTGAGTCTACATTCACATTTATCTACATACAGATTAATGTTCAACTGAACGCAATTTATATTACTTGATAGTGAATTTAATTTATGACACACACCTGTCGACCTAATTACATAATTAGACGTTATTAAGACGTAATTAGCTTTCATGAGTCAATGAATATATGTAATTTTTTATCGAACGACGCCACTTATTATTACGTCGAATGCGCTCGTAATCACATCCGCCTGCAGCGGAGACATCTCCTGTAAAGAATCGTGAGGTAATGGTAGAAGTAAGCCGACAGGGGCGCAGGGGACTTACGAGAGGAACGACGAGTTTAGGGATTGACCCTGAATCTCGACCCTGAGGCCGAGAAACGCCCCAAGGATGCCTTAAAGACGACGGGGCGAGATGTTCCTCCCTCTTGTGCGCACATTTCTTTTTGAAAAGGTGGTAGCTGCTCTTAATTAAATTCCCTTCGAGGGGATACACTCTCTCGTTCGCTGTCTCAAAATCCAACTGGGATTCTTGCGTTATTATCGGTCGCGCTTTTTTCCTTTCCGTTGAATAAAATATTCCAGTGAGATCGTCGATATGCTAATTATTGAAGAAAAACAGTAGTGCGACTAATGATGGATATTTCGTTGAAATATTGATGCGATTAAAATATTGGTGCTCTTAGCAGCAGCATCTCGTCCATATACTATCTATTGACGTTATATAGGTATTTTAAGAGAGATATTACTGTTCTTTTCTTCCGCCGCCTCGAACTTTTATATCAATTTTGCGTAATAAATATGAAGAATAATTAAATGAAAGTAATGCAGAGAATAATAAAAATAAATGTGAAGATTAATTAAAATAAAAATAATTAAATATTCTTCAGAGATATTTTCTTACAAATTCTCAACAATAGAAGAAAATTATTACGACTTAGAAAACTCGAATATCAACGTTACAAAAGGCTGTGCCATCCCGAAATACAAAGTGACGATTGTTCACAAAGCTGCGAGAGGAAAAGGCATTTCTTTCCTATCTTCATTCTTGTAGATAACGCGCAAAAAGTAATTTCCGCATGGCGCGAGTTTAAATTACTTTTTGCTAAACGAAGGCTCGTTGTCTTCTTCACTATTCTCTCATAGATATGAAAGACGCAAGTTTATAAAGGGATTAGACTTCATTACATCCAACACCCGCGGTGACTGCCACGAAGATGAAACTTTTATCCCTCTCTCGGTATATATATCGCGTTAATAATAATGTCAGTTTATTAGAAGCGCATGTTTTGTTAAACAATCTTCATGAGCCTCGTAAGAAAGTTTATGTAAAAAACTGTAAGATAAAATTTCAAAGACGCTCTTTTTGACAAAGCGTCTCTCACGGAAAAAATAATTTTGCTGAAGTTTCTATACATTTAGCTAGATCTAAAAATAATTTTGTTGGACTATTAAAATAATTATTAGAATTAGAATAAAATTATTAGAAAGCTCAAACTGGATGTTGGAATATCAACATTTTTTTTTGTTGTTCGTCATGTTTGAGTTTTTTACATAATTATTTTGATAGTCAAAATTGTTCTTTCTATGATACAAACTGTTTGGGATCAAACGGGCAATGTGGTAACGTAATTTCTTGAGTCAAATAACATTTTGTTATTTTTAACTTACGTGTGTAAATCAATCCATTTTTATGGACTGATTTACATTAGTTTCAAAAAGTAAACAACCTCTATAATGTGTATACACTTATATAGTAAATAATAAACTAAATTTGAGTCAAATATTGAATATAATTTCTTCTGTTAAATTGTTTAACTCTGTATATTATTTTAGTTAACTTAACGATATATTGAATAAAAGCGGCGATTCGTAGAAATGATTAAAAATGACTCAAGTTTAACGTAATGAATTGAACAGCGTGTACGTTTCGCGTCGGAACTTTAAGAATTTTTCAGAAATTTTTGTTAGCATTTGATACCGACACACACATACACATTGAGAGACTTGTTAGAAGAAGTTGTGAATGGAACGTTCGGCTAATGGAAAAAGATAATACGTACTAGATGTTTTTTCGACGTGCGAGATAATCGATGCGAAGGTCAGGATGATAAACGAACTCTGTCAACGATTCCCGGGGCGAAGCTCGTGACAAGGCATGGTAATCACGAGTCAAAAATGAATTCGGTTTGACATTCAGCTCGCGGACTCGCGCGAGGCGCCGAACGGCCTTCACACGTTGACCCAAACATACGCGGGTTTCACGCACTCGCTCACGTTTGCATGCACGCGTATACATATGGTATTCGTCGCATTCGTAACGAGCTGTTTGCCAAATTCCATGCAAATATGTATGGATCGTACAAGATGGTGCGGTGGAAGGGAGGGGTGGAGAGGAGAAGATAGGACGCCTCGCCTACTCGTAACGTCATTAACATTCATGAACTGCAGCCGAGTCGCTCTGTCCTCCTTCCTCCCCTTTGTATTTCTTCCGTTCGCGCGGTTTTCTACCGTCTCGACGTAGTTTTTCGCGAAGGCGAAATTTTATCGCGTCGACGAGCTCGCTTGCATATTGAAAGCCCGCAATGAGAGGTCATGAATACAAATCGCGTTAGAAAAAATCGGAAGTTATGTTTGGGCACAATGGATGCAGTTCTCAAACGTTGCGATTCGTCGGCGGTTGCGTGAATGAAGACGGTATTGTTTCCGACACAGTTCCTGTTTTATCGCATAACCTGGTTCAACCGGATCTCGCTGAAAACCAGTTTCAAATGAGTACAGTACAAAATAGGTGGTAAAAGGCAATTCGCGCAGCCTGAAATACGATAAATTCATTTAAATTCATGTTTACTTCTTTTAACGAATAAATGTTTTAATGAGAAATTTAAATTCATGATCATATATTAACATTGAAAGATACGATAACTACCATGGAAATAATACATTTATCTACATTGTAGTTAAATTTAGAGTTTAATTTCGTTTAATTTAATTTTTAATTTAATTTAATTAATTTTAATGTATTTAAATTAAATTTAAGAATGTATTCAAGGATCAGTATGTGTGTATGTATGCCATGCCACTATTTAAAAATTCTCACGTTTGAAAGTTTTTCAGACGTCGAAGTTAAACGTATTTTCTTCTCGGAGAGAATTAACGCTCGGTCGCGGAAATCGGTGAAATTTCTCTGTCGGAATTACAGAAGGCGATAAGCTTCTCAAGATAATAAGCTGAATAGTTATCGCGCGCGCGAATCCCTTGGCGGGAAGAGTTTCACGCGCTCTTGACTTTCGGGAACGGTGATTACTTAAAAATTACATCCCTCAGGTGAGTTTAATTGCGTTAAGCCCGTCCGATGTGTGACGGGCGGCATTACGGCGGAGACGGTGTCGCGTTTTCGGTCGGTTTGCCGAATTGCGGTAATTAAGGAAATTACGTTCTGCTCCTGTGAGGTGCGCTTGTCGCAACTTTTCGTCTTCGACTCAATTAACTGATGAGAAAGAGAGAGAGAGAGAGAGAGAGAGAGTGAGTGAGTGAGTGAGTGAGTGAGTGAGTGAGTGAGTGAGTGAGTGAGTGAGTGATTAGATTTGAGAGCGTCTCAATTGCACTACAATATTAACGCAAGTTAAATTGCGGTTAATCGAAAATATCGTCGCGTGGTGATTTTATTTTTAGTTAATTATTTTTATAGCATTTTTAATTAAAATAAACATTAAAGTAACCGCTTGTAACATTCTAATACGATAAAAATCTTAATGAAATAAAATATAAGAGTTACAGTAAGGATAGTTAAAGCTCGTTTATTTAATTCTGAATATAATAGAAAAATCACGTTTAATATCGATGTGATATAAGAGCGACAGTTAATATTCCGCATCGGGCTTAATTTTGTGGTTATCATTATGAAGCATTGAATGGGGGATATGAACACAGACTAAAGTCAAGTAGATATTTCATTACGATCGATAATAAAAATCGTTTTCGCGTTGGCGAAGCTTCCCGACGTTATAACGGTCTTTTTTTTCGATGATCATAATTCGTGCCGATCCGCGTGACTCGATCCGGGCTCGAATTTCTCATGGATGGAAGATTGCTCCGAACCCTCTCATTGTCTCGACAGAAACAGAGAGAGGCTTCATGGTATTATAACGTTACATGAGCGTGTTACGGAATACGTAATTCGATACCAGAATATCCTGTTCGCATAAGTTCGTACGGATACTTTGAATATGTGTCAAAAAGTAGCCGCCCTCTCACATTGTCAATATCATTCTCTTATACATATATGAATATCAAATATATTAAAAGAGTATCAGAATCTTTGTTATTGATTCGTCTGTCGGAAATGTCGCAGCAATTATTAATAAATACAATACAAGGATATCTTTCTGAAATCTACATAAAAAGTTAGAGAAATAATGTTCACTTTTGATGTAGACTAGAGTTATCTCGATGCTCTGTATATAGTTTTATATGTGTACTTAATCATCACTGAAAAAAGAAAAGATTGGCCGAATATGGCATACTATTTTTAATTGGTCGCTGCAGCTAATCTTTTCTTCCGTTATATGAAAATATTATAAACCTTTTAATCCGCATTACGCTTTATCGAGTACAATTGAATAATATCGAAATCGCACGTGGATATACTAAGCCCTTATAAAATCCCGATAATTGATTTTATTTGACGAAGTCGATCTAAATTGCTAAACACGTATCAATCTCGCAAGTATCTCATACACGCTACAATAATAATCGAATTAGGAAATCCCTAAGTGAATGCAGATTCACGTGTCACTACTGTTGACAATCGCAGCGATATATGTACCATATATTGCATCTCAAGCACGACAAACATGTCGCTTCCGTCTCTCCCGGGAGGGTGGCAGAAGGGTCGTCTCGTATATTGCAAAGCTTCCTCGGTGCAGGCGCGAAGAAGTTCTCCCGCAGGAGAACTACTCCCGGTTCCGGTTAAATCTCAATCTCGCGCTCCCTCTTCCTCACCACCTGTGTTTTCTCGCGGCCTCTTCCTCTTTTTCTCGAGACGCGCGTAGCGGATGCTGCGACAAGAGGCGGGTGGTGTTCTCTCCAACACGCTCGGTCGGTTGTATCGCGTCCCTGCAACGACCCGCCGGCTACATCAGCGGCCTAAAACGCCAGCCAAGCAGTCAGCCAGCCAGCCAGCCCGCTCGTTGGCAACGCCCGGATCCTTATTTACGCGATCCCGTTATCTTCGGCCGCCCGCGCCCCCATCTTCTGCTCTCTCACGTTTCTCTCGCTCTGCCGTCCGTCTCATCGGATTCCTCGAAGGCGAGAGTTAAGGAGGACGAGGAGAACCAGATGAGAGATTCGCCGCCGCGCCTCCTTTCTCATTCGTATGTGTACACTCTGTACAGGAGTGTGTAAATTATTACGGGCCTGGGGGTGGTTTACTGCTAATTGGTTTGTTAACGTCGTGTTCTCTTCATGAGAGAAAGAGAGAGAGAGAGAGAGAGAGAGAGAGAGAGAGAGAGAGAGAGAGAGACACGCAGCTCGCATTTTCCTCGCGTGCACGATACAGCGTTCGTTCGGTGCTTGCATGCAATTTGCGGCTACGCGCCTCGGAAAATAGGGGAAACTTTTACCAGCCACATTTAATTATAGCGAAAACGTTTCTCCTCTTCTCTCCTCTCTTATCTCTTTATCTCTCATCTCTTTGCCTCTCGTCTGCGGCATGTACCGTAACGTATGGATATGAAGCGGTTTGCGTGCTTCGGTGTTTATATTTGATACTTGATAGTACATCTCGCAATAATTTGTTAAATAATTATAGCCTACCACGCTCGTGTAAATATATATATATATATATATACATATATATATATATATATTTACTTTTTCGAGAACTTTCTTGCTATATTGTTTTGAGTCATGAATATGGATATTTAGGATACTTGTGATAAAATCTCTTGCTTTCCTTTTTATTATTATGTTTCGACATGCTACGTATCCTTCTAAAATCTCTTATACATCGTTAGATAAATGTGTGTAATTATATCTCTCAGCTATACTAGTTGTAGAAATGGTAGATTACAGTACGCAATGTTTGTATTTGATCGTTGATGAAAATGGTTTGATTAAAAATGGACAAACCAGAAGATTCTGATTAATGTCTTAAAAGTTAGCGGGACAAAGTGAGCAAAATCGATTTTTAATAACATTTTCATTTGTTGCTTCTTTGTTGCTAACAAGTTGCCAAAGAAAAAAATTTGTTGCTTTATTAGACTTTTTTAAAATAATTTTTTGCTAAAAGAAGATTAGCTTAATCTAGTTCAGATAACCGGAATTCTGATTGATTTAATCAAAGTCTTCTAGTTTGTTCATTTCCAATAAAACTATTTTTCTCAGTGAGTATAGACTTTTTATAAAAATATCTCTATAATAATCTTATCGCGGCATACTTTAGATTTATTAAATTAACAGGAAAAATGGTTCAAAGTAACATTTCAAAGTTTGACAGCAAATCATTTTCGTAAGGAAGCATTCCGTAATTACTTTATTAACACTTGACAATCTATAATCGGTATTCATAGTAGATTTTTATTTTAAGATTGCTTTAAGTAATGTCTTAAGATGCTAATATGGCTATCCGACCGGTGTTTATAGACGATTCTTGTATTTAAGACCGTGTTAAGTATAATCTTAGGATGTCATAAGCCAATCTTATTGAAGGCTGTATTAGTACCTTAAGGCATTACTTAAGACGGTTTAAAATAAGATTTCCGATTATAAATACCGGTTTCTGATTGGTTCATGACATTCATCAACGCCTGTATCACAGCGGTCGGAGATTACGTCTTTTGACCAATCGGAAAGGACTTGTTGGCCAGCAGCTTTTTTTTTTGATTGGTCAAGACACGCACACACGAACGCAGATGCGGTCAGCAATTGCTAGTGTGTGATACAGGCATAAGACTACTCGAGACAATAATAAATATAAGAATCAACTACGTATATATTGGTTTATATTAGTTTATATTCGGAAAGAGAGAGAGACGAACTAATGAGAATTTAGATATTCGAAATAAAATGCTTACATCCGCTCGAAAATCCGACGGGAATTCGTGCTTTCTGGAACACGTGAGCATATAATCCGAGAAGTTCCCTGCGCTGTATAACTGCGCGGTGCGGTCGAGGGGAGGGGGGGGGGGGGGGGGGCATTAACCTTTAGACGAGTTTTCAGGTAATCCTCTCTCTTTAGCGAGATTCATTCGGGGGTCCGTTATCGCGTCGGGGGATAAGTCCGCTTACAAGAACCTCCTTACACGACTCGTTCGACTTCCTTTTTCTCACGCGCGTACGTGTCCCGACGAGGAAAGAAAGCTCCTTATCCGGCCGACTCTATTTCGGTTTATTGGATGGCCCTCGTTTTCGACATTGCCTCGATTTTCCTTCTAACTGCCACTACCATCGATAACTCGGCTGCGCGTGGATATTCTTTAAACCATTTCCCTCGTCTGAACAAATCTAAGCGATTCGGCTCCCTGCGATTTCGCACGCCATAAGAGCAAATTGCAAAATTCGATTTACAATGAAAATGTATATAGCGTTATATAATTATTGCCAAATACACCGTATAAAATTCGTCCTTAACGCCTGTCGCGCACCGAGCGGTGATACTTTTTTTTTATTTCGGTCCGTAATCAAATGTCACTTTTGTTAATTGATAGCCTTGTATAGAAACGAGACGATCCTCTTATCCGCGTAACTAGCTGTACTACCACAAATGCATTCTCCCACGATTGTCGTTCGCTTTTCTCCCTCGATTCGTCGGTGACGGTTTTGTTGACGAGTCAGTCGAGTACGCGTCGCGCACAAAGCAATGCAACAATTCAGCGACTGCCTCTCTCAAGGGGCAGGGCTCTCGCTATCGACGAGTGTACGGTGTGCCGTTGACATTGACCCTCAAAGACGACTAGTGTTGGCGACAAAAGCTTCGCTTCAGCCCCGGACGGGATTTAACGAAACACACAGCGAGAACGAAAGGGAGATTGGATAGCAGTTGGTTCGCCATGTTTGCGGACACACGTTTCACGTCTCTCCCCCTCTCACCCCCGTGGTGTATAAACAGTTTCTACCGGTACTTTGCGCGATGGTTCCTCTGGTACCGCCGCCACCGCCGAGATATTCTCGCTTCGATAATTCGATAGCTACGAGGGATGTTTTATGTGCAAGCTCACGCAACGATATATATCGTGAGAGTAAGACGGGACGGTTTGATGAAAGAAAGTGAGAGAGAGAGAGAGAGAGAGAGAAAAGAGATAAAAATATATTACGGTTGGATTCCGAACTTGTTTGAAACTTTAGGCACGTGTTGTTGCCACAACGCAGTAATAGCGAACTGAAAGTAACAAATTTCAGTATCGTTCCGATATCTTACATCTGCTCCCTAACGAGAAAACGTGTTAAGATCTTAGGCTTGCAATTCGAATTGATGTTCGCCCGATGTAATTTACACAAAAAGTAGTTTTGACGATGTACAAGATTTATTCTCGTACGCACAGAAAAATATTCTATTTGTGCTAAGAAAAGTGATTAGTTTATTTCCTTTTAAATTATTATTTTTAACAAAGAATTTTCTGGATAATAGTCTTCAAATAGAATGAGACTACAAATGTAAGTCGATTGCGTGCCGAAAATTTTTTTCAGACTTGAAACGCAATATCTACAAACTACCGCAGTAATATCACCAATTTAAATCGTTTAACAATTTAACAATTATTGATGCTGTTTACGCATCTTATACTGATCTTACTAATGTTGAATAATCTATTAAAAACTGTAAATAATTAATTTTTCACTGCGAAAAATATTACCTTACTAATATTGAATAATCTATTAAAAACTGTAAATAATTAATTTTTCACTGCGAAAAATATTACCTAATATTTTTATTCAAATCTTTAAATATACTTATTATAGAAAAATTTATTATTATGTACCCAAGAAAAGAATTCACTTTCTTTTGAAGAATATTATAAAATTGATCGAAGAGAGAAGCAACTTCATATCCTAAGTAAACCGAATTAACTTTAATTTAATAAGCTTGTGATTCAAATATCAAACTCATTAGGACTCGGAATATATTTTGAATAAATTCGATGCTTTTGATAAATTTATGACAGATTTGCGTATACATGAACTGTTGAAATATGCTAAACAAGTAATTATTACTTGCATATAGAATTTTTCTGTGTGTATCTTTCGCGCGGTGACAGGAAACCTTTGCAACACGAATTAATGAATATCTTACCTAGATTAGACGCGACGACTCGCAAATCGAGTCGCTCCACCTCTCGATCGTCCTCGTTTTAATTAACGAACGCTCGGTAGCGGCTACTGCTTTCACGCTTGGATCGAACGGCGCTGCATTAGCATACAATTAAATCGAGAACATGCAGGCACTCTTTCGCGGACGAATGCACCGGGAGGGATTCTGCATCGTGATTCGACGCACGTAACCGACAACCGGCGGCCATCAATGTCTTCTCGTTGCTGTCATCCGTGAAGCTTGTTTTTCTTCGCCGCGCGAGCCTCCTCGTATCGTCATTCTACTGTGTTTATGCTGTCTATTAATAGATGGAAATCGCATCGCGCCGGAAGAACCGGTCCTCGATTCTTTTCGTTCTGATCTTGCATCCCCGTGTCTTTTTCAGCGCAGAAATGTTTTTTTTATATCTTCGAAAGACAAAAAGAGTCATATATTTATATCCTATAATAATAATACGATTGGGCGTGTTTATGTAATGCACAAAATCATATTTATTATATATAAAAACCAGTTTCGGCTGATAGCATTTGAAGAAATAAAAAGATCACAAAAACAAAATATTATATTCTGAATATATTTAACGATGCCACGTAAAACTGGACTTTTTCCAGAAAGGACGGGCGTTAAAAGAACGGTGATACACAAACCTTTAAATTTCACGTTTTTTTTCCTCCTTAAATATACGACGTTTATTTCTCTATTTTGCATTATCGAAGTCTGACTTATATTATTTCGGAAATATGTATATGCGACGTATATATATTTCTTTTCTTGTTCTTCGTATCGTGGAATACCTTATATGTGGGAAAGAAACTCGCGGCATCGAATGCGTTTACCTTGTTCGCGTAAAGTAAGTTTCTTAGGACTGGTTAAGTGCTAAAGAAGCAGCCTGTACAAATTTTCACGCGACATCGATGGCTGCGGAGAGAAACCACAACGGACCGGTCGGTCCATTGTGTGTGCTTAGCCGTACCATCGTTTCCATTATCGTTGCCCGACTCATTAACGCACACCTGCGACCCGTTTTAGGAGGATTTAAGTCGTGGAGCTGCAGAAGATTCCTTTTCATCGCGCCACGTAGACGCGATGTTCCGTCGTCTACGCCGTCATCGTTGTTGTTCGTAGAAATTGTACGTGGCAGCTGGCTGGGCTCTCTGTCTTTAGCAAGATTCTCACGTGCTTCGTAAGTAATTCGTGAAGCGAATTCAGGAGTCTCATCATCCGCGCCACTCAAGGACATCACGGGGACGCGAGACAACCGAATCCCATACACGTTCGATTTCTCTCCCCGATGACGCTATCTCGTTACTCAGCAATCCCTTATAGACGCTTTCGGCGTATCGATAACCATCCGCGTTCTCGTCCCGTCCCGTCCCTCCCTCGCCCGTTCACAACAAAGTTTGCGCGCGCTTTGATCTCTCTAATTCGAAACACTTTGTCAATCCGCGCACGAAGTTTGCCGTTGTGCTGACAAAGACGGTGCGCGTTCCGTGACGCAGGTATTTTTCAAGGATTATGAACAATCAACTTTTTGTTCAAAACATCACGATTTTATATAGCAGAAGATATATATATATATATTTTTTTTAAATATATAGTTAAAAGCAACGTTGAAACGTTTTAACGGAGGAAAAGTTTAAAAAAGGAATTTATAATCTCTTGTTTAATGAATGAAAGTAAGATCGATTGATTTAGAATATTATATAACACTAGTAAATGCTTGTTCCAGCTTTTTATATGTATATCGTGTTATTCTCAGAACTATATTACTGACCTCGTGTATACCTCTCTTATTTTTCATCGAAAACATTTCGATTTTTATTTTTAGTTGCTTGTTACATAATAAGTTTTATAAACAGAGAATTAATTATCCTACTACTTAATAGAGCCGCTAATGAGAGGCTATATATCCAACTGTTTTACTGTACATTTTTAACGGACAGTTTCACGCTTTGATTTATGTTTGTTTAGCGATTTTTAAAATATACGCATTATTACAATCGAATTTTATTCACGGAACGTGAGTGATACATTAATCTTTCTCGCCTTAATACAACCGTGGATCAACGATGCTCGCTTTACTTGCCTGGAAAATAAGTATAATTTTATCCCGCTCGGCTCTTGAATATTAACGAGTTCGCAGAATTTATCTCCATCCTTGGAGATCTTCGGCGAAGCCTTATCGGGTTAGCTTCTTCGCGGTCGCGCGAGGTCTTTATTTACTGTGGCTCTGCATTCCGGTACGAGTAACATGGTCCGATTCACACACGCGGACACATTCATATCCGCAAAAAAATAGACACGCACACGCGCGCGAAGTGAGTATGTCATTTGCGACACGCCCAGTAGTGGCGCTTAGATTCGCACGACAGATTGGCCGACACATAGATGCGTACATACATCGTGTACCGTAGAAATGTATGTGTGAGATGCCGGTGACGGAAGGGCATCTCGCGAACACGTTATCGCCTAACTGCGCAAAAATGCGATAAAGCCTCCGGCAAAAAAAAAAAAAAATATAAATATACCGTCGAACCACACAACTCTCGTCGTGCTCCACTCAGTTTCACTTTCGCTTCTGCTGTCGTTTTAGTCTTTTTTTTTTTTTTAGAACTTTGCGCTCGCAAATAGCCGGTAACTGTCGTAAACAAGATGACGCCTCCGACTTGGAAAAATGCCTATACAGATTACTCCGAAACTATCGTTGTTTTTCTGTGAAATTATCGGTACAGGAAGAGGAGGAAATTAAAGTTGGAATGGAATTGAAATATATAGCGTTTATTGTATACCGTTACATGGAAAACGTTTGTGCAAGCAGCGATAGTTTCTTACTATGAAGTGGCCAATTAACACAAAGTTACCCGAATATCTATTGATAAACACTTCAAATGATAACATTCCAATCTCTATCTTGTTTATAGACAAAGTCACGTACACCTATTTTGCACTTATCTATGACACTTGGTTAGCGATAACACAGATTTCTTTTATATATCATAGTTGTGCGAGATAAAAATAAAACTTAATAGCAGGCGATCGTATCTGTTACTAAATTATGGCTATGGATCTGAAAATATTTTTAGTTATCACACACGAAAGTCGGTGAATTATATACGTTTACGTTCCAGATTTCACAAATAAATGAATTGATCATGTTTATAAATGGAGGATGAGCTAATAAAAAAAAACCTTTCTCTTTTAATGCTGTTTTTGAGTTTCATGAGTTTTTATAAAAAATTCGCGATAAATGCAGTTGCATTCAAAAGTTAACAAATTTGTCACAGTAGGATCAAATCTGTCACGATACGACAGTGAGATAAATGCATAGAAATGCACAAATAATATATCCGCGTAAATCTAGAAGTTTTCTGTAAATCTAATATCGGATTTCAATATGCGTCGCTAAATCTTTCGATGACTCAAGCCATATTTACGTAATGTTTCTCGATCGCATACTTTGTGTCCTTGAACTTACGTACAACAACAATTTGTGCCCTTGATAGAGATGTCGAAAGTTACACCGATTCTTCAAAGGCAGATCATATTTAATAAAGAATAATTATTTAAAGATCGAATTTACAAAATTTTAATACAAATTCGTAATTTTTCTATACATATAAATTTGGTATACATACGTAATTGAGATTTATCAATGTCAAGTTCACATTTTAAAACATCCTCTTCAAAATAATAAAGAAAAATCAGAATTAGAGAGCTTTAGAGGTCTTAAGCTCCTTACTTTAAATTCGGATCTCCCCAAAATAGATTGTGTTGCCATCCATGCGGTATCTAAGTTGAAATTTTCCCCTTCATAGAGTAGTAGGTATCACGACCTAGGTCAGGCACTCGATAAAGTGTGCTGACGTAAGTCGCTTGAAATAATCTTGCACCATATTCCAATACAATTGCCGCAATTTTTCCCGATGCATCTTATTACTATGTACACGCATCCGATATCATCCACTGAGAACAGTTTTGTAACTATAATTACGTATTGCTATAATTATCATTATGACTACTGTAATATTAGTAATAATAACTATATATAATTGGCAATTAAAAATGATCGTAATTACAATTATAATTAAAAATTATTAAAATTAGAAAAAGTAATTAAGTAACTATGATTATATAGTCATTTCGGTGAGACAACTATTGTGATTGTATAATTATGGCTATGTAAAAATTACTTTTTATGGTATTAGGTGTACAAATTAGTATATTAGTATTGGTATTAGGTGCACAAAAAAAACGGACCGAACTAATTTGTATACTCCCAATAATTTTAACTATTTTTAATTATAACTATAATTATATACGATCATTTTCGGTTGCCAACTATATATATATCGATTGACAGAACCATATACATATAGTTATTATTACTATAGTAGTCATAATTATAGTAATTATAATTTAATATCCAAAAGTTTTCCTCTCAGTGTCGATATTCTGGGCAGCGACGTCGACTTCCAGTGAGAAAAAAAGTGAAAATTCACGGATCTGAATCGTTCAAGCGAATGGCAAGTTTCTCACGCTTCGAGTTCTAACCAGTTATCGACGCCACTTGCGATATTCGAGCCCATTTATCCGCGATAACGAATCGGAAGAATGATATCGGTCGATGTATTAAGATAGGTCAGGCCTGTGTCGCGCTGTTGACGATAAACGTGACGGGTTTGCATAATCGGGGCAGTGCGCGTGAACTCGAAGCGTCTATATATCTTCACGAGCGTGCAAAAACACGCATCGCCACGTGCTCCGTTCAATCTCTTCGACAATGCAATAATAGCGTCTTTCATTGGCAGAACTAATGCGCACTCAGTGCACTTAAAGACCATTTTACACAAATCGACGTAAAGGTGTTTGTTCAGTGAAAATGGAAATGAGTTGGACCGCGAGGTCCTTAATATATTTTATTGTTACTTGATAAACTATGTATTAGACATCTCGTATCAGTTGAGATGTGTCTCGCTTTTACGTTCAGATCAGTGCGCACCAGTTCTGCCAATGAAAAAGACTATTCGCACGATTTCTGCGCATGAACGCGCGGCCAATTGGTCGTTCGTCAATAATTGTTTATCGTTTGCGCGCGAAAGAAATAGAGTCAGAGATGGTTGTTTGCGCGCGCTCGCGCTATTTTCTCGCTTGCTGCTATTTTCAGCAAAGCGGGAATTACTGCACTTGCCCGCGATCGGCGCAACATGATATTACCGCGAAGCGACGGCGCGATTCGCGGAAACGCTGACTAATCGGCTCGGTCACCGACGTAATAAATCGCGCGAGCGAGTCATCGCCGTGGCGCGGGAAGGAGAATTTATATTCTCTTTTATAAGACAGGTTGAGGAGAGGTGACACGCACTGGCCAGCAGGGTCCTCTTTACGCCTCGACAGCGCGTCACTCGCGCGTGGAGGAGCAAGGAAGGTGTCGAGTGTGGAACACTTCCTAGAAACGTAATCCGTCTCTTTGCGACCGACCGGACTCGATACACTGTGTGTATCGAGTCGGTGTTCGGTTACGAAAACTTATCCGCTCCGTCCGGCGCCGAGCCATATATGACGTCTGCTGTTTACGCAACAATGTTAGATCAGGTCCCACGTCGCTGAACGCCGCAACGCATAAATCGCGCATTTTACGATGCCAATTAATTCGACGTGCCCGAGCTGAACCAGATGGTTTTTTTTTTAATCGTGGCTTACAATTGGAAATTAAATCTCTTGGTATAAGTACGAGTTCTCCGAGTGCTCTGAGATATCAATTTGTATTTTTTTGTACTAATTACTATAATAGAGATACGTATAAAAATTAGTAATATTTATTACGTCGCTGTCAAACGCTCCAAGCACGATTCGTATTAATCTATGCTTCATCACTTATCTATTATTTCGCGCTTATTATTATCAACTGTTTACCAGCTAAGTTGGACTTTGAAAGCGTAGTTTATATTTTAATTGTAAAGTTTGTGGCAGATATTTTGAAAAATTTAAATCTGTAAAAAATGCAATCTGACACTTTTGTGATGGTATCATAAAAAAAAAAAAACTTGTTAAAACTGTCACGAGTATTCAAAAATTTTTTCATTTTTTAAAATGCACGATTTGAATCGATATGAAATTTTGCACTGAAGCTCAAAGACCCAGGTTGCTGGCGAACGATGCAAAATTCCATGCCTGATATAGAGAGTTAATAATGTTCATTTAACGCATTTTTGTCAGAAATTAGTTTGCAATAATTTGATGCTATGCAATGGCAATAACATTTGATACGGCCGTTTGTCAAGTGCTCTTATTACAAAAACTTCATGAACGCGAACAATTCAGCGTACGCTGTTAATCGAACGGAATTTGGACGCAACATTTTACTATTTGATTAATACGTTTATTTCTATCAACGTTGATCAACTTTAATTTTGATTTAATTTAAACTGGAAATCAGGAAAACATTAGGAAATTTTACAGAATTTTCTGGAAAATAAAAATTCTTGACTTTAACGTTAAATTTATGGAACCCGTTAATTCGACGGGTTTCGGATTTCACGACCAAAATTATAGAAACCATTACTGTTACTTCCTAGCAAGTTTTGCTGACTTTTATTAATGGAATGATATGAATATATATCCAAGTTCATTTCCTCTTCAGCTTTCTAATTTTGAAATTCTGTTTGTAGTATTTACTTATTTCGCCGGATGCCTGTTGAATTAATGGATGACGGGTCCCGTAAATCCAGTGTTAAAGAAGTTCTAGTTCAATATACGTTACACCTACGCAGTTTTGGAATACTACCAATTTAACAATTATAAATGAAAGCAGGAACATTAATAACAATTTATATTGCTATATTAAATTGGTTTCGTAACAAAACATTTAACGGTTCCCAAATCAGGCCGAAAATGCAAAAAGTTTCAAAACTTTATTGAAAGTCGAGGAAAAGTTATGGAATTTTAATGATGAAAAATTTATGATAACCTTGTTTATTTTCTTCGTTCTTAAAGTAGAAGAAAAATATCAAATATAGCGATAAGTTAAACCGAGGTTAAGAGCGATCTATATTGATAGAAACGGGCATAATGGAATTATACTCGAGCGCACCGATTAATCGCGCACTCGCCTTACCTCTCGATATATTATTACACCTGAAAGTATATCTCCCGCGTAATAATTGCGTTCACGACTAAAAATAGTGCAGCGGGCACTTGGCGTCGTCGTGCGTCACCGCTGTCGGCGCAACGATAACAACCAGATTCCGGGGTATATCTGTGACACGTGCTCATGAAATTTGGGGGCCCGCATGGGTTGCGAGCGCCGCGTCAAGGTTAGATAATAACTTCCTTGCATCAGCGGCACACACCGTTGTGTGTACTACAGATAGCGCACGCGCGCGCGTGTGTATGTTAAGCACGGAAACCGGTTGGTGCGCACTAAATCGGACTACGGGGCTACTATTTTTTCCTCGCCGTTACGTCCGACTTAATGGCTTTCGCGTGTATACTACCATGTTCTTATTTTTATTCCGGAGTTCTTCCAGCGTGCCATCTCTCTTTTTCTCTCTCTCTCTCTCGTTTTTCGTTTGTTTTTTATCCACGTCCCCCATGGTCGAATGCGAGGAATGTTTCGCCGAAAACGAAAGTCAACCGGTCCGCGAATACTTCCTACACGCCTATCTTTCTCAAGGATTACTTGGGCTGGTATTCATGGTCTATTCTTATTCCAAGACTGTAATGCCTTAAGATGTGTCACGAACCAATCGGAGAGCCACATTAGCATTTTAAGACATTACTTAAGACGGTCTTAAAATAAAAATAGTTTCGAACGCGGCCTATGATTGGTACGTAACGTCTCAAGACACCACACTTGAAACAGTCTTACAAATTGAAATATAATAAGAATCGACTGTGGCTATCGGATTTCAGGCCACGGTTCGCCGATTATCAAATTTGCCAGGAAGGCAAATTTTTATCACGGAGAAACACAAAATCCTCCTCTCTGTCCAACCTCTTTCTCATAATTTTTACATTTTTTTTTTTTTTTATTCAACTTTAGATAGAGGCGCGGTATGCTGATGATTGTGGTATGCATTGATAATAATTTCCGCGGGCGGCTCGCGCGACTAACTCACGTGTATTTTCAACGTGTGTTGCGAGTTTGCCAAGCGCGGCGCGGCGCAAAAAAGGAGCGGCGCCGCGGCGCGTTCTTCGCGTTTTATCGGCTCTCCTCAACATTGTCGACTAATCTCGGTAATGCGGTGTAAACAGCGCTATTTACTTCGTGCGAACGTTACGTGCGCCCGCGCGCGAAGCTACGCGCCTGTCGCAACTAAGTTTTCATAACAACACGTTACATAACGGCGCGTTAGTCATCGTGCGACCAACCGATGTAAATTCTATCATCGGATCTAACGAGCAGCTCGAATACCGTGACGATGCGATATTTCGAAAAAAAAAAAAAAAAAAAACCGCGTTGCTCGATGCGAAACGCGATAACCGAATAACCGCGTGGCTGGTAAATAATAACATGTATATTCGGATGTGACTTTAATGTACATGTGAACATTTATCGTTCGTGATATGTAAAAATAGACTCAAACGTGCTATTTACTACTTTGTTGTGACGGTTGGTGGAATTACATGTATAACTGCTGGCGCCAACGGTTACGTGAGTGACGAAGAATGAACTTTATATTTCCGCAGCATATGTTTTCCAGATCTTAATCGTATTTTAGAATAGCTTAATCTTTGTATATTTAGTCTTCGTGACACGCGATAAGAGTTATACAATTAATAATTGTATGATATAATTGTATACTTTTGTCGTAATTCAATCAATTATCAATTTATCTTGTTATATGCATTTTCGTGTAAAGACGTGAGTTTTAATACTGTGTTTTAAAATTACTCGCACACAGACCTGTGGTTTTTACATTATCTGCTGAACTTGTGGTTTAGTGTGACTTATCCTCACTTAACTTGATGATAATGTGAAAATTGTATTTTTCCAGCTGTAATTAATCACTGAACTAATGGTTTTGTTTAGTAGTAACTTTAAAACTTGTTTACTACAAAACGCAATTTAGTGATCAATCATAGATAGAAAAATACAATTTTCCCATTATCATCAGGTTAACTAAGTCTAATCACAAGTTAAGCAGTAGATAAAAAAAAAAAAGAAACCGGGCCACAGTAGTTCTTCGGTTCGTGTTGACAAAGACGAGAAAATAACAGAAGTTGTGCGATGCCCGAATTGTTTATTACGTTCCGTCGAACTTATCTTTGCAAAAATAGCCTCATGATTGTACGGTTGAAAAATGCGCTGGGATTTCGAAGCGATCTCGATAAATAGCAACATGTAGTCGTCTGATAACAGACTTACGAGTCGAATAGCGCATTGCATAATGCAAATGAGCGTTTTTGCCTTCCCCCGTTCCGCTTGCAGAAAACTGTCGTCTCGTGCCTTGGACGGTGCGCAATATTTTCGTGACCCTCGACTGACATTGCCAAACAACCAATACAGGCGGCGATAGAGGGACGGTCTCGCTAGAGTGGAGGCCAAGGTCGTAGCTGATCCCCACTTTACCTTTCGCCACTGTGTTGACGCCTATCGCTCGCGCGCGTTCGCTCGCTTTGCTCGTCTTCCTGGTGACGCAACTGATGTGTGTTGCACAGCTCGACGACCATTATGGTCGTCGTCGTTGTAATTCTCCCGCTCGCACCGAGTATCCTGGAGAGGCCACCTCGCTGGCGCCTGTTGTCGTTCTATTTTATCGTTTTAATTCACCGTGCCCCTGTAGCGGAATCTTCTACGAGTCAAGCCGAGCCGGGACCGTCATTGATTCGTGTGTTGTGTTGAATATGTTACGCAACTGGAGAAGCCGGTGTGTTTACTTGTAGGTGTCAGAAACGTACGATCGTAGATGATGATCGATCTTCCCGTATAATCGCGCGCGAGGATTATTCTCAGCTTATTAGCTGAAATTAAATCCGTTACGGAACATTTTATCGATACTTTTCACAATTTGAATTTGTAATTATAATTTGAACACTTGAAAAAAGTATGAATGAAAAATATTGATCTTGCTTACTTACATATTGATAATAATTTGTCGTAAAGATGTTTCTACTTGTTTCAAGATAACCGTTTGAGGTTTCACACAAAAGCATTTTTTTTTTTTTTTTTAATTGAATCAATATTCTGCTGAACAAAGTTTATGTATATCCCGTCAGGCAATTGGTGTAACAATAGGTACCTATAGTATGTTTTCGCCGAAGGTAATTTATGCCCTTCTGCTTGGGAAACTTACGGTTTTTTCTATGACGAGTGATGTAGGGCTGGATAAAAACAGCACATAAACGCGCTTAGAAATATTTCGTGTTCACTTTCATTGTCGCACATGCATAAAGGAAGCGTGAGGCTTGTGCACGACGAGGGTCGTACGATCGGCGTCCTTGAAGGGAGAGTTGTCAAGCGAGAGGCCGAGGGTCCGAAGTTATTATGAATCGCGAAAATTCACTGGAACACTAACTTTTTCATTTCTAGTCCTTTAAAGAGTTCGTTTACGATTCTGACCCATGATCTTTCGATCACTTCTCTACTAACAATAAGCATCTATTTTGGTAGAGAGAGTAGCCGGAGAGTGTAAATATATGAATGCGTTGAATATATATAAACGATATGGAAAAATATACCACACGCGATGTTTATTTAACGTTGAAAACTATATACGTACACAAATATATTTAAAAATATATCAAATTTTAATAAATATTAGTCCGAGTAGTTAAAATTAAGCAAATATTTAATTGTGTAGATAAAAAAATGTTTACTTAATACTATTCAGAGAAATATATATTTGAGTTTAGTAAATTTTTTTAGTGTAATTCATATGTATAGGGTACTCGTTTTATTTTTTAATCGTATTTGTTTAACGCCATTAAAAACTCTATTTTATCTGTTTGCAGACAAAGTTGCGGCGCCAACGGCATCTTTTCGCGTCGTCTGGATTTCAGCGCTTTCAACAGCCTGCCCCGCACCAAGTTGAACTCCTATCATATTAAGGTAAGTGTCTACTTATACATGTATATATATTGCATATAAACACACATATACTTTTTGATACGTTGGAATTTCGCTTACGAGACGTTTGAATTACGACGTGTTGCTTTGTAAGTGAAATGAACTGATTGCATTTTCGGGAAGTGATAAATCGTTAACGATTACAACATTCAAAACATGTTACGCAACATCATACTGACGGAGCAGGAATCTTTTTAATTGCTCTGAAGTGAAAAAAATAAATCATTACTATTTTTGCAATGGAACGTAATAATTTATCATATATAATCAAACACGGATTTAACTGTATATACTATTAATATTTGCATCATTAATGCATATTTATTTCTTTTGAATAAGATATAAAAAATTGAACGGAGAGAATCAATGGTATCGACGATCAGGTTGAAGCGATCATTTCTCTCCCGTCGTAGAAATTGGTTAAATTAATTTCAACCGGCAGAGATTGTTCTTTCAAGCGTAAATCAGGCATAAGCTACTACGCCCCTGGCGAATCCTTTCGCATCCCGTCCTGTAACACTGTCGTCCTACCCTAAATACGCAGTAGAGAAATCAATACCCGAGCAGTCCGAGTAGCGTGCATGTGTCTCTTTGCGCGCGCATATATTACGTATGTATGTTTATCTATATATGCCAGTGTTAAAGAATATTTTTACTCTCTTATGCTTTTCCCTTGACCTGTTACTCGCCGTGCAAAATCCTCTCGTGCGAACGTCAATTAACGTCAACTCCGGTTAACTGGTGACTTGTCCACCTGTATCACAGGTAGCGCCGGTGATCCGGAAAAAGGTAAAGAATATCATTAACGGAGTTGTCATAAGTTAATCCAACGCGATCTGTTTACGCCGATGTTTATTTAACACTAATCTTGTTAACTGTTTTCCTTTTTCGTTTCTATTACAAAAGTACAATGAGATTGAATCATTATTTCGGAATTAATACAGAGCGTAATTCTGCTTAAAAATGTAATGGCATGTCATTGTAAAATTTTTGCTCGCAAATTTTGTATCTGAAAATAGATTTAAAAGTATTTTTAGATATAGAATACAAAATCTATTTATCTATTTATATATTGTATTTTTTTTATTGTGTGTTATTTTAATTATGTATAATTATTGTTTAATTATTTAATTATTATTAATTGAAATATTAAATGCTGATGCAGATGTAACTTTTACATCATGAAATGAACTTTATTATGAAATATTTAATAAATCAGATAAATTAATTTTACAGAGACTTATGCAATTTGCATTAATTATAAAAGAGATTTCAATTTGTAGCCTCTAATTTCGACATGTTAATACGACTAATTACGAACTCTCGATATATCTGCCGTCGATAAAATATTGTCTTTGCCTTCGATCCATTATGTAACAGAAAGCTTGAGGGTGGAGACACCGTAAGTGATGCACGTTTTAACCCCTGTTCCGTAATGCCTAACAAAATTTGACCTAGGACCTGGCTTCGACCTCCAAATTGCCTGCCATTTTGACGCTTGTTTGCGGGAATGGAAAAAGAAAAGATAACTGGCACACAAAGCAGCTCTCCCTTCTGAATTAGGATGCGCGTTTTTTTTTTTTTTTTTTTTGCAGAGTTTCGAATGACTTGTCTCGTGGTAGAGTCATCCGGGCTGTATATAGTCTCGTTAGAAAATGTGCCAGCACACAATTCTGACAATTAAAGCAGTCAATGACGCGGCTAATTAGCGCCTGCGATGCGTTCTTGCTGTTCGATGACGTTACATTCGCTGCACTAATGTTCGTAACTATTGCTGCAGTTATTATCGGCAAGAAAAATTAGAGCGATTATTTCGTCGACTTTTTATGCGCGGGAACATTTGTCGCGATCATAAAATCGTAACTATATATGATTGAGGAACAAGCTTCGCTTGTGCTTGATACATAATACTGTTATCGTCGATAATATCTAAATTAATATTTAAACGTAGGCTTTTTACACCACGTTATACATTCCTTCGCACTTTACGTCGCGACATTAGAATGCACAGACGCAAGGCGGATAATATTTTTGCGTCGCACTCTTTTATCGACGAGTCGTTGCGCAATAAGGCTCTCCGTGGCCGTTCTCGAGCGTGTTTCGCCGACGAACCGGCGCGGCGGCGGCTGCTGGTTCCAGTTTTTCAATAATACCGGTTCTCTCAGCTTCGCCGGCCGGCCTAACGAGAGCCGTTAGGTAACTCGAGGGAGATCGATCTCGTGTGCGACCGCGTATTGCCGTGCAGCGGCATGGCAGAGGGAACGGGGGAGCCCTGGAGGAACCAGGGCACCATTGTAAACCGCTGGAAGCTCTTGGAACACCCTCCGAGTCCTCCCATGGCAACCGCGTCCCCGCAACAGTCACCCTGTTCTCTCCCTCTCTCTCTCTCTCTATCTCGCGTAACCCTCGTATCGAGGGTGGGTTACCCCTTTCTGCGATACGATGCGAATTAAAAAATGCAAGGTTTACCTTTTGCGCGCCGAATACCGATGCGCAGCGACGTTCCCTGGAGTTAACTTAAGACCCGAGGATTGCCACTGTGAATTGGAAGTCGTGGCGATAATTTCTCCGTTAAGACCCCTCCGTTTAAGACGCCGTTGAAGCGAGGGGGAAAAAAAGAATCTTCCGAATGTTCCTATCGTCGCGTCGTTTTCGATGAATTTCTCTCGCGATTCTTGCCGTTCGCTGTAGTCGCTCTGATTGTTTTTGCTGGGTGCTTTGTATAAGGTTCATTATATCTTCTCTCCATAAATAACGAGTGATAAAGATACATTTGAAAAAAAAAATAATGTAGCAACAGTATTATTTTAGTTGAAAATAACCATGTCGATTTAATAACAGTATTAATGGAACAAATAAAATTTTATTAAAACGAGATCGTGATATCTTTGTGCCATTAATACTGGATTAGCAGTGTTATTTTCAATGAAAATAATGTTGGATATAACCATTTTTCTTTTCCGTGTGTAAAAATGAAATTTACAGCACGTGAACGTCCAAATCGGGTACAACCTTTGCGAAAATACATGAAATTTCTTTAGGAAATGGAGCGGAGACGCGTCCACGTGCGCAAATCGCGACAGACGTTACAAATTCCATGTGAATGACCTCGCGGCTGTGTCTAGCGATAAATCGGACAGGAGGAGTAGTGGAAATAGGAAAGTGGCGTGCTACGATGCAGTAACTCGACACGTGGCTTATATAGACGCTAAAACTAGGAGTGGTCCGCGACTCGAACCGCTCGGTCGTTGTGCTTGTGAAGTTGCCACGACATTCTATTAATATAAAAAATAAAATACTGACAATTCCAGTAATGCTTTTCACAGTTTTATAGTTCTTCATCAAGGTGAAAAGGCAATTTTTATATTAAAAAAAAACAAAAATTGAAAATGTAGCGTGCTAACTTCGCGAATCCTAGCGTAATATTTTCCCTCTAAAGTGCAAAAAAAAGAAAACTATTTTCACCTTTGACTACAGTTCCCATTAGTACTGGCCCAATTGTGTCAATGTACGTACTTTGAAAAAGAATTTCAACAATTATTCATGTTAAGGCGATGCTGGACCCGCCTGTATTATCGATAAAACAAGCGTTTTTGACGTTTTCGTTCCTGTCTAACCTCTTCGCAGTAGTTTCACAGAATAAAAATTCCTTCTCCACGATTACAATATCCGAGCTAATGTACCTGGCCCTGGTGTATATTGTGTCCAAAGCTGGAAAAAGTATGAAATTACAGATTTTCGACAGGAACGAAAACGTCAAAAACGACGTGTTATCGACCTCGATCAAGTTCGGCCGTCACTCCAGCATCCCCTTAATAGACTCTAAATGTCGATGATGTCACGGCATTTGAAAAAAAAAAGTGCTGATAACTTGTCGCAATTTCAGCGACATCTTTCGTTAGTTCTAGCAGAATTCTATGTTTTACAAGCATTTTTAAGATAATAACACGATAGGTCTGTTTTTTGTGGCTGAACTAGTGTATACTTTTGTAACGTAAAGAGTGAGAAAGGTATATGTGTTTGGCAAAAGCGAAAAGGAGAGTACTAATGCAGTCTAGTATAGGAATAAAAAAACAGATCTACCTATATAGTTTCACGTATCCAAAGTCTGCAGCTAATAACAGCGATGTTTACGGCGTACTGCATTTCGCAACGTGTATTATTTTTTCCCGCTTGACCTTTAATCGGCAATGCAATTTCATGTCATAAATCCGCACCTATTATCCGTTTTGATTTTCCAGATAATTAAAACGTTTACTGCTTTATACTGTGAACGGAAACGTGCCCAGCATGCGCGTACCGTTTATTTTTACGTAACTCCCGCACAGCTTCGTGAATCTCTCTCTCTCTCTCTCTCTCTCGCTCTCTCCGAGGTGCACGAGGCGGTTGAACGACCCGAATATTATCATTTCGTCGAATACTCGATACGCTAAGCGTTACATCGGCGCGATAGTTTATTATTGCAGTCCGCCGCACGAACCGCGGCTCTTTATCTCGCGACTCGGTAAATATTGTTTCTTGGGTGCTGTGACGAAGATAAATGCATCGAATGTCAGCGGCGCCAGCTTGCAGAAAATACTGAACCGGCAAAATGTCAAGCGCACAATACTCTGTTTCTTTCACCTACTGTTCTTGCATAATTAAAATTGCACAAGATAAATAATGTATAAATAATCTGCGCAATATTTCAAAAATAACAACGAGAATAATTAATGAAACAAGTGAATGACTTATTATAATAATTTTTTTTTTTTTTAAAAGAAAGTACAGTCAGAAAGTTAGTTTAAGAGGCAAGGGGAGGGGGGGTACAGCATTGTCTCTCTTCTTTGAAATGAGTTTTGAGAGAATGAAGTTGCCTCACCGAAACCGACGCTTATGCCGAGCGTTATATTTCGCCGTTGAACGTATAACATCGCTCTCATTATCTCAGCCTAGCTCAACTCTGATAAGAGATTGTTCCGTTAGCAAACATTCGCGAACTACGCTTTTTCTGACAAGGCCATGCTGTACGAGATGTAATCTGTTTATTAAGTTCTTTCGAGTGTAGTTCTATTTTTTCTAGATAAAACTGTTTAATGGAAAGATGCATGAACTACTCGAAATTTTAAAGAAATTTGCTTAACTTCTAAAATAATTTAATTGAATTAATCAGTAATTATAGCGCTTTTTAAAAAAAACTTTTTAATTAAATTTTATAATTTGTCTATATATAAAATTGTTATCTTATGTAACATTTCTTTCTTAAATATTTACGGGAATTTATGGGACAAAGGAAACGAACAAACTGTACGAAATCGTAAGTCGAGAGCAATCTACCTCGCAAAGGATGGCCCGCGTAATTTTCTCGAGGATTGCGCGGAACCCTCGTTGGTCTATGCTGAGTGCCGCTAGAGCTCTGAATGATACTCGTGTTCGAGGGGGCAGAGATTAATTAAAAGGACCGCTCGTAAGAACGACGTCGAAAAGCTTTTCTCGTAATTCAGTTGCTTTAGAAGAGATAAAAAGCGAGACCTTTCTTTCGCGAGTATCTTTTCATGCGTCTTGCTCGTCGGTTTGATGGACATTGATTTTTAATCAAGTGTAATGTCGATTAGCAGCGTTTTCGATCCGCTCGAGAGAGAGTTAATGGAAAATGATATTTGTATTTACCATTCGTCGTCTTGTTTCATTCCCCGTTATTTCCGAGATAAAGCTTCAGTGCATATTGAGATGTACTCTAATTTCTGTGCATTAATGGGTGTATATTTAATAGCGAATTACTACCTACGTATTTAATGAAAAGCAAATGCATCATATACATTTACTATTTATTCTATCGAATACTAATATATATATATATATATACAATATATAACTATTATATAATATTAATTGCTATAGTTTTTACGTTATCTTTTAATTTTAGTTTTAAATCTTAATTGCCGATTCGACTGTTGCTGTTAGCAAGGTTTTTGCCACGTCCGCAGTAACATAAAAGACCCATTAACCCTCCATGGTCAAGCCAGCGTAAGAACAATCACGCCATTTTCAGACAGTTGTTTCCAAGTAACGTAATCTTCCTGCTTCTCGTTGCTGGCGCTGATTAAATTCAAAACCAGTACGAAACACTGAACGAAAGTTTAGTCGCTTGCGTTTCAACTTGTGTTTCAAGCAGTGTTTTAAGTTAGGCTGTATTGTAATAATTTTGTAATACTCTTTTACGACACGAACGAGAAATCAGGATAAAGAAATATTTATATGTTCCCATCTGCTTTTGTTAAACTTTGATTGAGTTCGAAGTTTTTATCACTATGGAGTTTAAAAATTTTTACGTGTTTCAAGTTAAGATAAAATTAACTTGATTTTCACGGAAATACATCAACATTATTGTATGTTGCATTAATGTAACAACAATTAAAAGAGCATTTATAGAAAATTATTGAGATTAAAAATTGAGAATAAAATTTTTTTTGTCAAATTTTAAAAAGAATATATTTACAAAGAGTTGTAGACATATGTATACACGAATATGTATATATCCCTCATATATTCTTTCTCCCTTTATTCTCTCAAGTTTCCTTCATAATTTCTCTCTCTTCTTTTTTTGTTTTCTGAGTACATTTTGTGTGTTAACCCTCATTGTGGACTCTCTGCGCACAATGGAAGTTTGCATTAAAGGTCATTAGCTTAAACGTTCGCCTTCCTGTTGCGCAACTCGCGCAATTCAACGTGCTGTTATTCGTGAGACTGAGAGAGAGAGAGAGAGAGAGAAAGAGAAAAAGAAAGAGACAGAAACAGTGCGCTCGAATATAAAATAGTTATGTTAATTAGTAATTTAACAATGTGGTTTCTGTTTTTCATTTTTTAATATTTCTTTGTTATCAAAACGGTATCTGAGATTAGCAAGATTTTTAAAAATTTATTTTAAATAATTAAATTATTTATTAATTAAAATTTAATTTAAAAAATATATAGAAAGAGACATTGTTTTTGTTTTATATAAATACATTGTTATAAAATGTTTGAATAATCTTTATATATTTATCAATATTTATCATTTATTACTATGATGATATAATTATTTATTATTATGGAGAGTAAAAAGGTTTTTGTTTCTTGTGTCATGTGTTAACACGATTCTCGTCAATATGAACTTTGAATCGTAGACGATTGGACTATCCTTGAATTTATCCCTGAACTGGGATAAGAGTCGTGGTTCCCTTGAGAACTCGACCTACCTCAATCGGATCGATGCAAGATAGCTTCTCTCACCCCACATCACGCGCACTAGTATTTTTGTCCGTGAACTTGATATACACGGGTAATCTCCATTTTTTTCGAGAATGAAGGAAAAAGTATGGCTAGGCTGACTTTATACATACAAGTAATAGTGTCACGCGAAATAAATGATTATGCTTCTGTAATAAATTTAAAAGAAATAGAAGAAGAATTAAAGATGGAAAGTTTTGTTCTTCTCCATACTTATTTTTCATATGAATTTGACAGTAGACTGTAAAAAAAGCAGTTTGTTAAAATGTAAAGTTGGAAGTCACTTGAGATAATTTAAAGTAGGCTCACTTTCTCATGAATAGGTACGCATAAATTTTTCTTAATAATGATGGAAAAGAAAATAAGGAAATCAGAAATGGCAGATGCGTGTTTTCTCCTCATCTTCATCATCATTATGAAGAGAAACAACCGATGACCTCTCTTTGACGAACAGGATTATGAATGATAATGAGCAACGGTTCCTCCTTCCTTCTCGTACTCATTAAGCTAAAGAGTCACGGAAATTAAGCCAATTGTCAGGCGTGTTATTCCACGCTTAAATTATTACGAGGTATTCAAAATATAACACGATATTTTTCCATCTAACAGTTATTTCGCGTGTCATGTATTATAAAAATAGAATTTTTTACTATATTTTACAAATATTTTTTGTAATATTAAGAGATATAAGTAATATTATGCTGAGAATAAATTAAAATGAAATTAGTTTTGTCGCTTCAAGAATAAATCAAACGTAAGTAAAATGTCTATATGAGTCTCCGCGGTTTTAGTGGGTAAATATAATATATTTATAAAGTGGTGGAATATAATCCGCAAACAGTTGGAGTGCACTTGCCAATAAAGTTAGTTGCAACATTTCGTCAAGTTCGCTCGAGTGCGGAAGTCAAATATAAGCTGTCATATTTGTATGTGTCAATAATTTGTATTTGAGTTCCGTACCGAAGAGGATTCGTTCAGAGTTGAAACGCTTGTCATTAACTTATTGGTAAGTACATTCCAAGTATATTCTAATTATATCTTATCGCATATTATGAACATATTATTTATGCACTGACAACCGTGGAAGCTCATCTGTGGAAATAAATATTGTATTGAGAATAGAATTCAAATATTTTCTTCGAGACCATCACTGTTTCTTTCATTTTATTGTCGCGGTTAGTCATATATGTATTTTGGGAACCCACTTCCTGCCGTGCTGCGCATTTTGACAAATCGTGGTCTCGCGAGACAAAGCGTCTTCGCCACGACTGAAACAATGAGCGGTCAAACATTCGTCCGGGAAAGGAGGAGATGAGGAGGACCGATACCGGGGAAAGAATGATGGAAAGAAACGAGTCATAATCGGCGAGACGAATGTCATTTCTTCTCGTGCGGTCGTATAGTTGTTCTGACGGGTCTCTTAAGTAAAAAGGAGAAGTAACATGTATGCTTGATGGAAGGCACAAGGGAGAGCTCAACGTCTCGACACCCGGACATGATTGTGGACGAAAAATAATGACGGTGGACGCGTTTCCGTTTTCGTCGCGAAACGCGCAATACGTGAAGTCGAAACACTTCGGGTGCCTTTTACGGGTTTTCCTTTAGTCGATGACTGGTTTTTGTACTCTCCTTATACGAGAAAACGCTTCGCGTCCGTGTTTTCCTTTCTCGAGAATCGCCCAGGACTGGTACTCTCTATTACGCGAATGCTTAAGCTACGTACAATTTCAAATTTCTGTAATCTCGTATTCCCAAGTTGGAACGTAAGAAAAACCTTTGTCTGAATCGGCGAATCAATGTCGACCGCCACAAGAGACTACTGCGTCGCATATTAAAATTCACGAAGCGTTGCTGTGTTGCAATATCGCGAGGAAATCTCGCCACCCCACTGGATGCTTTTTCTACTCGCGGCGAAGCAAAATTATGAGCTCAGCGTTTCGAAGGGATAAAATAATAACGCGAAGATAAGAAACTGGAGGAAATTGCGAGCGATTGTTTTTTTTCGAACATTTTTTTTTAATAAATAGCGAATTATATAAATAAACAGAATATATGAGGTCTATTTTTATCACTGCATTGAAACGGGAAAGAAAATTTTCTTCTCGCTTTCGCTAAACTTTAAATATATCTCATTTTTTTTTATAACCAGTACACCACATAGTGAAAGAAAAGATTAGCTGCTGCATCCAATTAAAAATGCTATGCCATTCAGCTAATTTTTTTTTTCTGTGATAGTTTAGACTGCAAAAACGAACCTATGATATATATAGTATATAGGTATACGAATGAAACAATTAATTAAATATTTAGATAAGGATTACATTCTGTGTCGTTTGGTCTTTTAAAAACACAGGAAGTTACGAAGAGTACATTTTCTGTGCACATTTCTAACATCGCAATTTTTTGTAATTAGAATAAGAGATTAATCTCCTTCACGCATGGAATTCTCTGGTCGTGTACAACGTAATTGCTGTGCAGCTGCTAGGTATCCGTAGATTTTTGTTGGCATTGGTATCCCAAGTAATTAATGCAGAATGGCGCGAGGTGAGCAGAAACTTATTACGACGGACATTTTTCCCCCGTGGCTGATAGCACTTTTCCTCTTTCTCTCACATTTCTTCTCGCAGTTTACCACGGCTCGCACGCGTCTTTGTTCAAGCAGACGTCTGCGCGTGTTGGCTTTATCCCCTCGCTGTCTCCCACAGGGAGTCTGAGCAAGGGGAGACCCTGATAGAGAAATAGTTGGAATACGAGGCGTTACGCGCGGTGATTTGGTTCTTGTGCACAATGGATCGATCTGTCTGCGTTCTTCCGTGCCGAACGTGAACCTCCAGCAACGCGCATGAGATATTCCAGCGTTATTCCAAACTTGTCCATATTATTCGCATCGGACAGGTACCTTGAGAAAATTTTCCCCTTCGAGTTGTAAAGTATTAATAGACCTGCGCACACATTACAAATGTGCGAATAATAATCATGTATAATATAATATAATTCTTCTTTATTCCCCAAGTTATTCGCCAATATCCCCGCAGGCTAAAAACTGATGGGGGGGAGGGGGAAGTCTTTAACAACTGATAATTGAAGAGAGGCGTGGGATGATCGATAGAGAAAGTTCACCATCGTTAGGCGTAACTGATTAAAGTCCGAAGTATCTTTGGTGTGTAGCAGTAATTAAGATATAAATTCTCCTAGTGAAATAGTGTCCCTGAAATACTTCTAAGTTGGAGCGGTGTGGCGCGGCACGGAAAGTCGCTCGCGTGAAACGACCTCTGAGCCATCGGCTGTGCGGCTACGAGGGGAATTCTGCGAAAAGTTGGTAGATTTATTATACTATTACCAGGGGTTATGGAACCGACCGGGAAGAAACGCTTATGGGCGCGAACGTCGAAATTTGCCTGCGGGAGGTCAATATAACGTTTTTTGGCCGGGAGGTGGCGAGATCCAAACAAGGTGGCTTTCCCTTTCAGGCACACGCACTGTCCGCGAGAGAAAATCATTCTCGACGAAACGTTCCCACGAGAAGGAGGCGCGCGCACGCACGCGGCGAGGCACGTCGACCTTTCGATTTTGCGTGAGCGGTCTAACTTGGCCAATCGTCGGATGAACTAAACGCGTATTTGCACATAATCGCGCGGGGAACTGCGAGATACCGGCCGATGAAAATCGCTCGCCCCCCTGCGACGAGTGAACGTTTCTACGGTGAACCTATTTATTGCGCAAATGGACGCCGTCTGATGAAATATTGTTGAACGTGAAATACGGTCGAACAATTTTCCGTAGTACGTAAGAATCACAATCGCCGCGAGTCTCGTGCGCGATGATCTACACGTGGACTCGGAGAGATTTTAGCTTCAGCCGTCATAAAAGTCGCCGTAGATCATCGGATTTAGCATTTAAAACTGTGCAATTTGCTGAGACTGCGACTGTATAAAGTTGCGCGATTTCGAGAATAAGGTTTCTTTGGGAAATCTAAGAGAAAAGGCCACGGTTGTCGATTGTCAGCGAATAATCGTGAGAAAGTTTAATCATATATGTGCGATATTATCGGGGGGTATTCACGGTGCTATTTCATATTTATCGTCTGCTATTATCAGCAGTCTAATGTATCAAATACATCGATAAGATATTTATCGATACTTTCTTCATGTTATCATTAATTGAATTAACAATTTCGCACGAGGCTATCGATCTTTTTGAAGAAGCCGTCGGTACTCGACTTTCCGAAAAATTTTTTGTTCAACATCTAAAGTGACGTTTATAAAATATAAAACTTAAACGTCTCAAGTTGCAAGAAAGTGACCAATTACAATCGAATGTGAGAAGAATAAATCGACTATGATTAGTCAATTTCTCACTCTCTAAATTCTTTGGAGTGAAATCTCACTGTAAAGAGTGAAAATTGAGCCAATCTTGAAAAAGAGTGGTTCAATTTTCAATCTTTAAGAGGGAGTTTTCACTCCTCAGAGTGACAATTTACTCGAAAAGTTTTAGAGAATATGACTTAAGATTTAAAGCTTAAATTTTACGCTTTAAAATCTCATTGTAGACGCTTAATATCTATAATCGAAAAGTCAGCATGCGGTAGCTCCGGTACGGCTTATATATTGATCACGCGGCGGCTGGAGATTATCATCGAATTTTCATTACTTTCACACGCTGGGGCGTCTGCGATAGCGGACCTAAAAGTTCTGCCGGGTGGTACTGCGCATTGTCCGGACCGACGGAATGGCATCCTATTAAAGTCACCAAGATGGAGCCGCCCGATCCTCTCCTGGTCGAAGTGCCAGAGATAGTTGGAGGGTAGGAAGCACGATGTCTCAGGTATGTATGTACCTCGTATAACCTGCGTGACTCGTATTTCTGGGCACCGATATTTCCCGTAAAATACCGTGAGTATTCTACCGAGACGCACGCGAAGTGAGATGATATGTTCCTCGGTAAACCATGAATTATTAAGTATTTTTTTTTACGCCGCGCGTTAGCTTTTAGTTGTTAATCAATTCTACTTTCCGGATGCGTCAAGCACTTCGACAGATTTCAAATACTTTTTGTCGATGTTTTTATACGTAATGAGAGATAAATTATTTAATATAACTTCTGTCGTTTCTGTTTTTTGTCCTTTTCTCTCGTTTCTGTTTTTAAAAATAAAATAAGTAAAGAAAATTTAGTACATGATTTAAAGATATTAGATATTTTTATATGTAAATATCTTGATTGGTCTTTAAAATTATTTTGGATAAGTATATACGTTTTGTTTTTTAATTCAATCTATTTGATTGCAATATTAAACAAGTATAATGTATTTACGGCGCAAAAGGACGGGAAATATTTTTCACGCTTACGATACGATGATGTGTTTTAACAGGGCTATAATTTAAACTTTAGACGACGTCGTTACAAGGGATGAAAGTTCGGCCTTGTAATCGTTCGTAGCTTTGAATGTCAAGGGCAAGGGGTGGTGGCTGGGTTTGTGGTTGCGAGCAAACTGGCAGGGGTGGTGCGATGGCAATGGTCGATATTGGAAGCATCCAGAATCGGCCAAATTTACGACTGTGGCCGGGGGCGATTTCGGTTCTGAACGAATTCTTCTCGCACAATGATACACTGCGTAGCATTTGTGTTGGGCCGGTTTTTCAGAGATAGAAAAACTGGTTTTCGTCATTGATTGAGAACTGCTGTGGCTGTTTCTTACAGAGATCAGATTTAACGTTAGATCAGAAACGTTCGGTTAGAATTAATAGTGTCAATTTATTATTTATTGTTATGATACGTTTTTTTATACTTTCGATTATTAATATCACCGTAATAATTAAATGTTTTATTAGCATCTATAGATAAATGTAATTTAATATCAATTTTAAACAACTATTATTTTATTCAAGATTACCCTACTTTTATTCTGATTTTGATGATACTTCATGAGATAATAATTTTTAGTATAAATTCCTTAATTTATTAATAACATTATTTTATTTGAAATACCTTTTATTTTCTTTACTGTTATTTTAATAAAGATAATCGGAAATATTTCGGTTTGAAGAGGCTGTAACCATTTCGTTCAATTTTGTTCATAATCCTGAAAAGAGAGACCATGCTGCGAAAAGAACGTTACATCCACATCTAGAATGCTCTCGTTTTCTTTTCACATATATTTCCTCACGTAGTTCCCACACATTCCTCGATAGATTATATCGGCTGCTTGAGAATCGCAAAAAAGGGGCCAGGCAGTCGTGCGAACTTTAGTACGGTCAAATCTCTCTCGCGCCGAGCCTTCTCTCGCTCCGTTTAACAGCCAGAGATATCAGTCTCGTTTTATCTTGAAAGCTAAAAGCGAGATAAATTCGCGGCAAGAGGCGAGATTCGCCTCTTTTCTTTTATATATACGCAGCATGGATGTCTGGGACACGACAACGGCTCAACCGTCGCAAAACTATGTCCAAGCGACGTCCGTACAGCAACCCTTTCGGTTATTCGTGCGGTTTGCATGAGCTCGTACCCGGGCGATCCCCGGGCCAATCCTCAGCGTTTTGCCTCGTCCCTTGGTAGACCGAGATGTTCACCGCACGGGATGGATACCGCACATAGCCCTCTTGGACACCGAACCCTCTCCTGTGACATTAACGCGACCCTCGCACTTTGAGTCCTGAATATCAACGACATTAGCCGCAACCCCTGGCAGGTTGATGGCCCGGGACAGCAGCGGAATGTCAAAACTGCGGCTTTAGCTATCCGACCTAATATTCCGTCGCCATTGATACAATAGTAAAAGTACGATTGCCGTATCGCGTTGAAATCAGCAGCTATTTGTATCGGTAACGATAATCGAAACGGAGGAGGATAAAAGAAAGAGAAATGGAAACTTGCGACTACGTTGGGCGCAATATTTGCGTAGATTGTAATAAAATTTTTTTAACCCGATTGGTTATCGTACAATGTGGTCATAAGAATTTGCGATTGTTTTGCAAATTTTTATTACTGCATTATACGTATTAGTTGAATCATTTATTATTAGTTAGTTAATTAAAAGAAAAGCAATTTTGGATATCACGGAGATGTTTTGATTCCGTTAAAATTTCGTTAATTTCTAACGTTGACTTTAAACATCAACATTTGTTTTCACTCTCCCAGGTACTTTTAGCACTCGTGACTAGTAAATTCTTGCTGCGTCAGGATCAAAAGTTCTGTGAGAAGTTTGAACGAGCGTATCCGTAAAGAGAACTTTCGAGCTTTAAGGTGAAATAGATGGATCGTTTATTCGCTATTATACGCGACGCTTGCTTTCGTGGGACTAGACAACAAGTGTGAAGTGACTGCTACAAAGGATAAACGCGGAGAGATGTCGCTTGAAGTGAGTAACTCTCTCGTTAGCTTAAGTTCATCGAGTTTGCTTCGCGTTGCTTCTCTCTTAGACGCGCGCGTCTTTCGCACGTCCGTCATTCATTTCAGACAGCTCCTAACAGTGCTCGCATAACTTGAAGAAAATTCTCGTATTCGTCGCACTTAAAGAATACACGCAAACTTAGCAAGAATCGAGTAAGACACGTAGCTACTGAGATGGCAATAAAAGCGTAATTTATTTCTTGTGAAATAACATCGAGGACGAGCATTCAGCGTTCCGGGAAGCCATCGATGATGTTTCCTTTCGGCACTTTTTCCTCTGAGTCTTACCCAAATGTATTTCTGTCACTAGATTTGCAGCAGTTTTCGAATAACTCCCCTAGAAATGGTCAACGGAGTTCAAAGGCGAGGGATAGAAAGAGTCGGGAAGCGCTAGGTAATAGGAATTCGGAAGGTTCGGGTTCTACAGTTACATGAAAGAGGAGGAACCATAGTGCGCGACGGGGGTAGGATGTTTGCAACTCAGGATCAATACGCGTAGTTCCCGGCAACGGTCACGAAATCATTAACCATATCCGATGTCTCACCCTTAGTCAGACCTTAATGGTCTATCGGTTCATCGTTCGGTCGATCTTAAATCGACGCGTGCCATACAAAGGTTCTTTTCCCGCAAATTTCTTCGATTTTGCTCGATCCGCTGTTTTGGATAGCTCAAAATCTGTTGGTTCGCCAACTATTCTTTCTTTACTCCGCTCGATAATCGTTCTCGAGCGTTATAATCTTTGTCGAAGTTAGTTCAACAGTTCAACTTTTTTTTGTACGAAAATTAAGGAAGTGACCTAGTCACTTTTTTCATTCGTCCTTGCCGACTTGAGGTCGTTGTAACATTTAATACATACAACTAGTTAACACTTATTTCTTCCTCTTCATCTACCTCTTTCTCTTAAGATACTTATTCGTCCGCTTCGATCCAACTTTATGGCACTTGCGTCTTCGACGGCCATAAAACTCCTCTAGAGACCATTCTGGAAGCTCTAAAGTCTACAGACCGGAGAACGCTGATCCTGCTTAAAATTCGCACATACATAAATTCGAATTAAACGCGCTTGTTCTCTTCTGAATAAATGTTCAAGTTGCGTTATAATCTTGAATAAAAGGAATTTTTGGATAGTATCTTTATCAAAATGTCGTTAGCTATTCTTTTGTATAAGAGGTCTATCGAGTACTCTTTCGTGGGAGACGACGAACCTGGTCATTCTCTCACCCGTCTCGAGGGTCTCTAACATTTGTGTCGACGAACCCTCGATCAGTGTGTCGTATGATCCCTCCTCATTGCCATTTCTTTGCCACCCTTTGCTTTTTTCTCCTTAGGAGAAGATGTTCTTTTGGTCCCATCAAGACGCTTGCTTCTCATAGTCGACGTTACACAAATTAGCGACCTTTATACGGTCCTCTTCTCTTTAAGTCTGCTGAGAAGGGACGGGCGGCAGGGGGTGGGTGGGATCAATGGCGCAGCTGACGAGTGTTCGGTTGCGCGTGCGCGCAGACAATTCTATCGACCGTTGCTGCAGCATAGACACGGCCTACCCCTTCCAACCCCACCGAGGCCAGGCTGATCTCTATACCGGGACGCGGGGGTGGCTCGGCTCTCGACGGGTTACACGGGCGGTGGTGGCAACTGAGGGACGTAAGGGGTAACGAGAGGGTGGATGCGGTACCGACGGCGGCGGCAGCTGGTGGCGCTGCAGCATTCTGCGGCCTTGACTCTGTGTTCTCGCTAACTTTCCCCGATGATCCACGGTAGACATCCTGGCGACACCGCCAGACAACCCGACGGTCTCTCTCCCTCTTGTCTTCCTCGTTTTCTGCCTTCCTTCTTCGTCTCTATACCCCGGATTCTTTCGCCAGGGACTTAGCACCCTAGTGCCGTAGAATCGCCTGTGATACTCATAACCCATTTTACACTTGAAGAAGAAACGTCCTATCGAAGGGACATATGTAGTATACATGTCACTCCATAGTCCCTTCGTTATAAATAAGATATCAGTACAAGTGGCGATTTCCAAACGATACGTATATGAGTACAATATTTTTCTCAATTTTTGTTTGATAGAGCTTTCTAATAATACCACGCTAAGATATTCGTCAAATAGTATAAAATTGAAATCGGAGAATTGATTATTTCAAAGTCCGTTTTTCCTAGTTCTGATAGTTCAGAAAGAGAAATGGGTGGGAACATACATGGCACAAAGGTGAAAAATCTCAGTGGAATTGACCCTGAGGAGGAAAGTGAACGAACCGAACTGTACCTACTCTCATAATTAATTCTCACACGAAATTGATTTCCGGCCCACGTCCGTCGTGATAAAAGATTAATAGTTGCCGTCTACGCTGTTATATTAACTTTACACGGGTAGTAGCTGTAGTACTCTCTTCAGTCCCTTTCAACTCGGCGCAGTTTCTTGCACGTCTGTAACATGATAAATCGCTTTATCTATCTCGTGGCGTCTCGTCTGGCGGTTGCGTGGATGGCACAGGAGGAAAATGAAAGTCGGAAAAATGGTACGCGGCGGCGCGGCGAGAAAGGGCGAGTCGTAACCTTTGGAACGGCAAAATATACTGGATTATGATGAGGTATCTTCCCGAGAGACGCTGAAACACAGTCTTTGAACTTGGACCGAACTAAGAGAAATGAAAGGGGAAAGAGAGGAAAGACGCAGAGTTTCGCCGGGAACAGCGAAACCTAAAGCTCTTCGACGCGGTGGCCCGACTTAAGACCTCTTGTCCCCCTCTTTTCAACACGCTCGCAACACCACCTACGCGCTTTGTGCACTCGAACGTTTTCAACGCACGCGACGACCGCAGTCAAGGGAGGGATGTAACAGGGAACAGAGGATGGGGAACAGAGAGAGGACGACGCGGCTGCCGGGAAAAGGTGTACTTTACGACAGATCTTCTTTCTCGACACGCGCACATTTTAAGTAAACTTGACGATAGCGAGAGTGAGAGACGAGAAGGGGTGTCCTATCGCGTTTTACACGAGGCTGCCTCGCACAGATCTTTTCTCCCTGTATCATCGTTATGCAATCTAGCGGAAGGAGAAATAACGACTCCTTTCCGCGCGCTCGTCTTCGCTTTATTCAGGCTTCTTCGAGCGTTACGATCTATCATTTTAACATCGAGTTTTATACGCGACGAAACTCTGATGTCTGTGCGGGTACAATCGGTATTAGCATTTGGGGAAGCAGAATAAAATCACCAAGCGTGAACTAACAGTGGGAATAATACGCACACATTATATAAGTTTTATATTATATAATTCTACATCTCATATTTTTCTATAATAACGTATATTTTATAAATTTTAAATAATGAAATAAGTAATATTAAGTACCTAGTATTCGTGCGTACTCTTTTCATCATCTATTCTCTACTGTTGTTCTCTACAAAAATCTACCATCGCTTTACTATGCTTATATAACATAGACAGCGCTTAGAATTGATTGCAATCAATTGATTGTGTATAACGTAAAAGGAATAAGAATCTTTTTATTTTTAGTTTCTTGTAGGATACATTGACAGTCATGTCTACAGATTTGACAAGGGCATTTTTCTACTCTTTGTTATTTGTTACTGTCGACGACAACTTCATAGCGTGATGTACGTTGCAATCAACGGGCTGCCCTTCCAGTAATTTTAACCCTTTGTAGGTAAACGTTCCGTATACGTGAAAATCAGACAGCCAACGTTAATCGTCGCCGTTGTCGTTCTTGTCTCGTCTTTCGCATAGAATAACGGCGACTTGCTGTCCTCGTCGTTCTTGTCGCAGACCGCCAACGACTGTCGCTATCATCGAACAGACAATAGAGTGATTAGGGCACAATGTCTCTCTCGTCTTCCTTCTCCGCACTCCCTCGATTGCCGCGCGTTGCTCCTCCGCGGGGACATACCTCGTGTGCATCAACCGACACACTTAAACGGGTACGCATGCATCCTTGTATCCCGGTGTGCGTTGAGGCAACGCGGTGCTGTCTCCTCCTGCATTTCAATGACGTCGTTCTCCTCCGTGGAGTACCGGAAGCCATTGCATGGCTGGTCTCTGTCTCGGTTTGTTACCACGGTTTGTAGCGGGTAGGAGGGGAGTATTGTGGCGCGCGACTGCGAGACCGTCAACCGTGCATTAAGTTGATGTATGAGCTCCGGACCCGAGACACTGTCTGGCTGATGGCCTCCCTTTACGGCAGTCGACTGAGGGGAAAGCCCCGAGAAAATTTCGCACCTATCTTTTTTCTACCTCGGACCTCGGTGCTTCTCTCCTGTCGATGAGTTGTCGATAACTGATAAGCGTTTAACAGCCTGAGGGAAACGAGTCTTCCGAGACTAATTAACGGTGTTGACGGAATTTTGATTAAATACCTATCGTCTGGAAAACATATTTTTAATTTCTGAACGTTTCTGCACTTTATCACAAAAATTTCCTATGATTAATTTATATCCATTGCAGTTTTTAAAAATGATTGATTAAAGAGTTATACGCGTATCTATAACTCAGCAAGATTTAAAAGATAACGAATTATTATCTTCCCTAAAGAGATAGGACATGCGGAAATAGGAAGTAACCACATAATTGATCATGAAATAGTTATATTATTATTATTATTTCCTCAACATTGCCTTCGAAGATTTCTCAGCTATAGAAAGTTAATTTCATTTAATATAGGGGTCATTAGAAATTACATGAACGTTATTTTCTCTCGTGAAGAGGAAGAATGAGAGAGAAAGAGAATGGACTTTTTAATCATTTATGCTGTTCCTATATCAGAAATACATTCGTAAAGAGGGCTTCCGCAGCCGACTCGTGCGTCACGTGCGCGTCTTGTAAAAATGGCGAGAGTCCTGTCAGTGAGAATCGTCATTTGCAAGAGTTACGACCGGGATCCGCGTCAAAGGGCCGCCGGCTAATCAGCTCCCCAAACAGAGGCCGGAGCTAATCTTCCCCAGCTCATCAGCGACGCTCTCGTCGTGTGAGAGAGCAGCGGGAAAGCAACGAACGGGGGAGGGTCACGTCCCTTGATGTACGACGTTTGATGGAAGATAGACTGTCACGTATGTACGTGCTACGTAGTACTGAAATCGACACAAATATCGCGCTGAAGGGGTGAATACCTAGTCGCTTGTTAAACGTTATGCTGCGCGAAATATCTGTCGCGAAAATATTAATATCTCTCTCTCTCTCTCTCATGAAAATATGAAAATTTTGTGAAATTGCAAACGAAAATAATTTACGGTAATGCGAAATAAAACGTGGTGAGTAAAGCAGGATTAAACGGATAGTACATGCTTCGATAGACCTCGCAGTGATTTGCGTTGTGATTTCATAACGAAAATGTCGATAAACTCTGCGTACTCCTTTTTCTTTCTCTTTCTACGATGAAGAGGACCGTAAAGCCTCCCTTAAAATGACTGTCTAGGGAAATGTGTGACGGCGGTCCGCACGAAGGGCCGTTCGGGAGTTTGCCGTTGGCATATATGAGAAATCGGATTTTCGTTCCTCGTAAAGTCGGAGTGGAGGTAAATCGCCCTCGCCGCCTCGTTCTTGTTTCGGATTCTCCGCGTGTTGTATTGTATCTTGCACGAGCGAGCCGGCCGTTCCGAATGGAGTGGAAAGAAGAAGCGTCACGTCCGGCCGACTAGACGAGTAGAAGGATTGTCTCGGGATTTCAGTTGCTCCCCGGGGCCGATCACACACGCGACGCACCGAGTTCTTCCCCCGAACGGCTGCGGCATCTCCTAAATAAAGTCCGTGCAGATAGCATCACGCGCATCCGGCGATCCGACTCGGGATAGGTATTCAATTTTCGTCTTGCATGCTTACTAGTAATCCAGCCAAACTGAATAATTGAATCGAAAAATTGCTTTCTTCCTTCCATCTACGGCTGCTATAACGATCTCGCGCAGGATGAAGATAAGAGTAAAAGATAATAAATAGACACTTACATTATTGGAAGGAAAGACATTTATTTTAATACGGTGACACATAATTACATATACTTATTAAATCAAATTTCTAAATTCAATAATGACAATTCTAGTCTTAACCGTGATGTAAGATAACCGGGTGTAACGTTACGCATAATGACGGCAAAATAATACGACAGCCAATTAAATTTTTGTCTAGAATGTATTTTTTTTTTATATTATAGAGAAAGAGAGAGAGTTTTAACATGGAGTTCTATACAACACGTATAATTGAAAGTAAATGTCAGTATGAATCTTTTATATGTTTCAACGTTCCAACGCTATGGTTATTGGCAGGCTTCAAGTTGATAGAAGGCGAAAGATAGCGCGAGGCTAGACACGCGAAGAACGGTGCGTTCTCGCTACTTTTCGTCGAGCCACTTACTTTCGCTAGCCTACGGCTTCTCTCTGAAATCTCGTTCCCAATGGCTTTGTGCTGAAGTAGCGAGACGTTGCCCTGTTTTTCGTCTCGACGTTTCGATCCACCGCCGCTGAACTCCACCATCGTCTATACTACGCGAGGTGGAACGGCCTCCTCCCTCAAATTCGTCGATCTATCATCGGGCGAACCCCGTTGACTTTATCCGATCCACCCGTTCTCTACGTCTCTATCGCGTTTTCTTGGCATACCGTAATGAAGATTTATAGAGGGTTTAAGGGGAGGTAGGAGAACGCGACGGATCATCGAGATGGCTTATTGCCGTTCTCGAAAAGTTTCCGAGGTTGGGCACTGTCTTCTTTTCACCACCTTCACTGTCGACGTCCTGTGGGAATCGAGGCCATGGAGGCGGGAAAGACCGCAGGATATCACCGAGTATATTAAACTTTTTGTAGAGCTTGTAGTAAGAAGAGAGATTGTGTCATATTAAAATACTTCGGGCGTCCTCTGTCTGCTCACCTTTCACGACGAGGGAACGTCGTCTGTGTGACTTTTTATTCCTTAACCGTCGGCGTTTTGGGGTAAATGTCCGCGTCTCAGTGGATGCGGACGTTGTACGTGAGATATATTGTACGACTTAGCAGTAAATAACTGGTGTATCTACTGTGTAAGTAGAGAATCTCCTCGATCGTAATTGTAGACTGTTCTGTTGCCAGAAAAAAGATGTTACTGTAAGTTATCACTCGACAGCGCTGCATTCTTGGCGATTAATAGGAGCGATAGGTCTCGTTAGAGTAAAATGTAGCACAATTATATCATGATATAATATTACTGATAATTTTCTCTTAAACACTGTGTTCGGTGAGATTGCTAGATTACTGTGTGTAGTTTCCTTTTTCATTTAATTCTCGTTATTTTATGACTGTAATAATCACAGTGTATGTGCAATAACGTGTTACGATAAATTGTTGGAAAGTGAAATTTGTTACATGAATTTTATGCAACTTTACGAATTTTACAAATTCATATTTTAACTAACATTTTAATTAAATGTTTCTATTTAAACATATATTTATTAACCTTTGACTATGAGGTTCTAAATTGTAAGTAAAAAAAAACTTTGAACTTTTTTTCTGTCAATCGACGTAAGATTCACTTGCATTCTGTATTTTGAACAGGAACTAAGGTGTTCCTGTTTGAACTTAGAATTTACGTGTAGTTTTTATAATTGTTAATTGAAGGTTAATTAGGTAACATAATTGTAACTATAGGGCTTGTAGAAATTTTTTAATATAAAATCATTTGAGACACGGATCGATATTCCGATATAGTTTTATTACACTTATCGTCTGTGATATTTTCACAGACAAATCGCGAATCGACCGACAACGTCGATGTTTTCGTCTACAACGATTAGATCTTGCTCGCCATTGAATTTCACGATCACGTCGTGGATTCTCTCGAAGGATCTTCGTGCCCTTCCAACACGGACGACATAAATTTCCATTATCGGACGGGCTTGTATCCGGCCTAGACGCGGTTATTGTCCGCGTTAAGTTTCTACGGCACCTCGGTCCTGAACTTCTTGAGAATGGATCGCGCGGCTGCATCTACATACATCTTTCCTACACATTTATCTCGTTCGCGCAAGAATTATTGCTGTTCACTGTTGCGCGACCGTTAGACGAATCTTTTCAGAGATATTGGAACAAATATTTTTGCACTAAATCTGTTTTTAATTCGTGCATTTGTATATCCGCAAGAAATTTAGATATGTATAAAAAAATTATGTCGGGTGTGTCGGGACATCAGTTAATTTTTACTTTGTGAGGTCGCGAATGAACTAAATTCAATCGGGGGGCACAACGACAAAACCAATAAACCCACGGGAAGCTTTGTCCGCGAGTTGAATCTTAGAAGATCCACCAAAGATCGAAACGGCTTATCTATCTGCTTGCGCAGCTCCGTTTCTTCGGGGCTCGATATCACGATAATAATCACCCCTTTTGTCCAGCGAACTTGAGCGAGAGATGCGCGGATATCTCGCGGGAGATAATCTTAGGATACGGTCGGCTCGACCACTTTCACAGGCGTAAGTCGAACCTTAAGTCGCTTTTAATCGAGTTCTCATGCCATGTAAGTCGAAGGGGGAATGCCGTGGCACGTAGCACGTAGGTTTCTGGGCGATCCGACTGGAGGAGGTTGTGTATTTCTGCTTTATATGCAAACGACGGGAACGACGGCGTCGCTTTCCGGGTCTTGAGGCGTTAAGTAATTGCGCGGAGTAATCCCGGATATGGGTTATCGTTATCAGTAAAATCGCCAGTATTACGCCGCGATCCTTTCAAACGTAATCGTAAATCTCGAAAGGGGAGCATTGATAGTTTGTAGAAAATATATGATTCGGGCAATCCGTTACGTGTGTTTAATCTCGCGGATGATTGCGAACATATTTACCGCTATGCTATTAAAAGATTAAAAGACGATAAATCGGATAATCTGGTGAAATTACTTTTCACGCAACGGATGTCAACGTAACGGAATGCTCTTTTGAATGCGAATTAGGAACACTTATTTAAAAATGTTACATAAAACATGCATATACCATATATATATATATATTAATTACTTATATTTATTTTATTTGTAATATAATGTATTAATTACTAATATCTGTATATTTGTAACGTGCATTATAATGTATATTAATTATCTGCACGTAAGAGTTAGTTGTCTTTAGTGAAAATTTAAATGGACAACTTTTTACACGTTATTTCGATATTTACCCAGATGTTTTTGTGAACGAGGCGCAAACGGAAATTTCATTAGCGGAATCCACTTGAAGTTAAATGACGAATAAGATTTCGTTATTTGTCTGCATTTAGCTTGGGTCAAAGGGTATGCCTTTTCTATGGAGTAAACGGGTCTCGGGGCAGAATTCTCCGCGTCTACGTCGAGAAAAAAGGTGGATATTAAAGAGTACGAGGATGTAACGGGCTCTACGGTCAGGTTGAAAAACGGCCCTCACTACGGTAGTTAATCCCAAAAAGGTCCCGGTCGTGTCGTCAGCTATCCATGGCACACTCCCGTGGGATAGCCTGCTGGTAATCGTGGCGTTTTGTCACTTTTACGTCGTGAAACGAGAAGCGAGTGGCTCAAAGAAGCTCATACAGAGATGGAAGACCGTGGTTACTAGCAGAGAGGTTACCATATTGTGACACACGCTTAAATGAGCGTACTGCAAAGTTTTCTTCGCTCTAAAATAAAGATTTATTGATTTTATTTATTGTAATTGCATAACAGATAGTCGTGAGAATACAAATGAGCAAACCGTTTATCTAAATCTGAAGTCATTAAATCAAAGCATACGAAGAATATAAAAGACGAAATATTACTTTTGATTGCATCATTTGGAATTAAAATGGTCACAACACTGAGTCTATTAGTGTAACCTTTTTAGCTCAGTGTTGATTTAAAAACATCGATTTTATCGTAGGAACTTATAATACAGATATACGCACTAGATAATATAAGAGAATTGAGACCAAAGAAATTTGCATTGGCGCCCAAGGTTTCTTCGTTCAGATATGTTAGTTTCCCAATGAGTCATATTTAATGCGAGCAGGCCGCGATCATTACTGACGTTTTAATGCAATTTGCTGTCACGCACCTACCGCACCATATATCGACGGAGTGTATTTTAGAGTCGCGTGCCCCGGAAACATTGTCGCAGGTCAGTCAGACGCGACATGAATCACGCCGGGCACGTTCACTGCCAAGGAATTGTTCGGTGCCCGCTAGACACGTACAAATACTTCGCCTTAGGTTTCGTGCGAGATACTGTTACTACACACGGGGCATTGCCGAGTATAATTAGCATAACATAACATGGAAACTTTATCCTCCGTTTAATGTTGCTTTCCATATAAATAGTCTCAAAGGTAGAGCGCACGTAGAGTAGTACAAAGAATGATTATGTAAAAAATTTAGACCGATATACATATTTTAGTTTACATTTTCGTTTATACTTCAGTATATATTTCAGTGAGATTTTAGAGCGTTATATAAAAATGCAGGTGTTGAAAATAGATTCTTTCCGTTTTTTACTTTATGTCGTATAAATATCTGTAGTAGTTGTTTAATGTATTTGTTCTTTTACTGCTGTATATTATCGCATTAGAATTTTATTTAAAGGTTACTTTAGAGGATTTTTTTATTGTTTTAAGCTTTTTTAACGGTATATTATATAAATGTAATAAAATTGTCACTATAAAATAGATATGTCTGTAAAATGTATTCTTTTTTTTTTGTCATGTGACATGAATATAATCGATAAAACACAGACAATAAAGTATACCGCTGGGAATAAAGAAACGAAGTCACATATGGATATACATACAATTCTATTTCTTCCAGCGACAATTTTACCGGGATAAAGTTGTCATAATCTCATGTATTTGTAATGACAGAAACATTCGTTGTGTCGTAATGCCTTCCATCTCGAGAATATTGATGCATTATTTCTTTTCTTGCAAATACGATCATTAGGTGCCCATTGTGAACAGGAAGCGACATGATCGAGTCGTCCTATATAACTACGCAATAAAAAAAAGTATAGGTATATGGCTAATCTCAGGTGCGGCAAGTATCGAGAGATATTTATCTAGATTTTCATACCCTATATTTCTCACTTACACGGTAAACTGCCGCCTCGTGGATTACGAGCGTATTGCCTGGGACAATCGCGATACGACAGACGGAAGGAACGTGCCTCCTAGGGCCTGGGGGTTATTCAATTATAGCTAACCGACGGCTTTGCTTCCTTTACAGACGAGAATTACGAGACGAGACATACGGTTCTCCCGCATGTCGGTCGCCGATAGGCCGCCTCTTTATCGGGCCTCGCCAAGCTCGCGAAATACCGTGTTTCGCACACATATAGCGCCACCACATGCGGGAGAACCTGTTTTGTAAGACGAAAGTCGCAAACGCGCGAGAAATATTTTCCAAGCGCCACATTTCCCCGCTATCTCCCATCGGTACCTGTAAAAATGTTTGCCGTGTCTACGGCTCGCGCCGATATACCGCCTCGATGTTTATTTTTAGAAAGCTCACATGCGTGAAAGTCAGAAACTGTAAAAATTACATAATGAAATGCAGCTATGGATTACACAAAAATGTTTCGTGTAAAACACTTTCTTCTATCACGGTGACAAAAGTAATCGCTTCGCCGGGAACATCTTTCGAAACGGCACATTTCTCGCTTCGCATCCTTTAACCGACGACGATACAATTGCAAAAACATCGTGGTCATAAAGTACGGAACTCCGGGTCTTTTCGGGACGCAGATTTGTGCTTGGGGATACGGACGCACGAGGCGAAAGTTGCAACACGACTCATAAATCCCCTCACGAATAAAGGAGAGAAAGAGAGAGAGAGAGAGGACTCTTGCGCTTTCGCGTAAATACCGCGGGGCCATTAAAACTTTTCGCGTACTTAGCCGGAATTTATTTCGACTTCAGCGTGCGTCTGTGTCCAGCCACAAGAGCAGCGTGCGTTATACTACGTTACAACAATCTCCCTTGCGGCACCACGATAGTTGCTCGGGTCGAACCGCGCGCAGCACATCCGCCTTGGTAATTTCAAACTTTCGGTATATCCGGCGGATTTGTGCAGATCTTGACAATGGCCGACGAAAATTTTCCCCGTGCAGCCTTCTCTCTCCCCCGGTCTTGGATAAATTCACGCGGCCCACTATTCTCCCATTGAAAAGTTATACCTCGTCGAAAGTTCCGAGGTTTCGTTAATTATCGAGCTCTACGCACCCTTGCGAGCTATAAATCGCCGAGCGAGTAGTCGACGGCGATGCTTATCGCCGGCTTTAAAGGACTTACCACGCGAAACTGTACCGCAAACTGTAATTCATGAAATGCGGTTACAGTCTAATCTGCGAAGATGTCTAATACTTCTAAGCGGAGATGCCTAGCCTCGTTAATTTTGCTGAGTTAATTAGAGTCGCCTCTTGTGAAACCAACTAGTTTACAGCGTACAATACATCATTGAAACGACATATCTCGTCTCATTATTTAACAGCATTCAATTGTTTTCCATTGTATTCTACAAAAACCCTTCATCCATATAGAATTTTTATCTGATTTGCCGAGCTTACAAATTACATTAGTATAATATATGTTTGCGAAAGTGCCAGCGAAAACATTCAACATTTCATTATGAGTAATGTCATAATACTTGGCTTTCATATCATGACGATAATAAAACGATGCGAGGTGCGATTACTGTCTTGAATTCACGTTCGCACATATGAAAATGACCGAGTTCTCTCCCTATTAATTACCGACAATACCCGACGGACAAAGTGGGCGGCGATTATTCGCGTGGAGGAAAACACGGAGACACGCGTCCCATGAGTGCCACAATCTCGATAAATTATCACGAGGGTATAGTGACTTCTCTTAATATCGCGATGCTTCCGAATTAGAATCCCGTTTCTGTTTCGTCGCACAGTGTCTCTTGTTGACTTTCAGGCGTGGAAATTTTGGGGAGAATTTCAAGCACTGTGGATCAAGTAACTTTACTTTAATGCAGGGGATAATTCAAACGATTGAATTTCTCTGTGACGTGGTTAATGGATTTTATTTTTATAGGATGCTTTCCAGCAACGTAGGTGGAATTGTGGGCGGTAATCATTGTCTTTTCTTATTTTAATTAACGTCCTAAGTAACGTTTTAACGTTAATACAGTCCTCTTATCGGTTGATGATATCTTAAAACAATCTCAAATATAAAAATCGACTATGAATACCGGCCTGTGTGTATCGATTGGAAAAATTGTGCTTTAAGATGGAACTCGCTGAATCGTAAATTCTTACTTCAATAAGCGGATAAATTACGGTTTTCTTACGTACTTCTGAACATGATAGAAAAAGAGGTACGATGATCACGCGTGAAATAATAAAAACGGTTTCGATAAGTGTTGACCAGTCAGTAAAACCATTTAGGTTCATCATCGTGCAATTGCGATTATAGGTAGCCTCCGATTAATTTAATTACACGTTTGACGCGTGACCTCGAAGCGAATATAATACACACGCTCGCGTTTATTATCTTTTATTTATATAAGCAACAGGTAACTTCAATAAGAAGCGGGAAGACCTTACCACGGGGGGAATGCTCTTCATCGCGCACTGATCTTCACACGTCGTCGACGTGATAATGTCGACCGAGGTGATCGCGATAAGAACAGCATCATGACTGAAGCTGCTGCGACCTTGTACGTGCCTTGCACGTATCGGAGCATGAGAGTGCATTATATATATAGCGCGAAGGAAATCCTTGAGAATCGTGTCTGGAAAGAAGCAACTGTGTCCAAGTTGATCTTATTCTGCTCTCGTTCTCTCTCTCTCTCTCTCTCCCTCTCCTTCTCGACCTCGGTTTCCGAGGGGATCACAATTGGATGTTAATGACAGCGTTTGTCGTAAGGCCAGCGAAATCTAATGGGATCCATTGCTCTCCTCGTGAAGCTATTACCGTGGGACAGCCGTGCGATCAAATTCAACCGCGCGACTTTCGCGAAATTTATGATAACGGGAATTCGCGTTAGGTTTCGGAAAGTAACAAAGAGCAATATAAATCACGTCAACGTCGAACTGCGTCACGTTGCGATAATAAACGCAATTTTTACATTGAAGCGGAGTTTAATCTCCTCGTGACGCAACGTTCCACCGTGCGACGCAGAATCTCTCGTTACAGGATACGTGATGCAGCTCTAAGTATTATTGCGTCTGATTTTTCATTATACGCGCAAAAGAGACACCCGCGCACATTCGTGAAGTTAATTTCTTACAAAGTTGTCTCAGCGTTGCGTTTCTTTCGTGTCGAGTTGCATACAGCTCGGCGACCAGTCTCCAACAGAGTGTTCTTATTGAAAATCGTGGGATAGATAAAACGCGCATTTCCAGTTCTCCCGGCAAATCTTTTCAAGGCGCTTTGACATATCGTCATTCATCGAATGCGACCCTCAACGTGCGTCTGGGTTGGCCGATAAATGGCGGTGCCGCCGGGTCCGCGTGCACTTGCACCGAACGCGCATAATCAGTCAACGACCGCGCTACGCTAAACGCACGCGCTGTTACTTTAGCGTCAGGGTCGGCTCGGCAATGTGCCGTAACCGTCGAGCTAGGTGAGTAATATCGGCGCGCTCTCTACGCTGCAGCTTATTTACCGGCTCTATTCTTACACACATGTCAGCATACCCGACGAGAATAGGCGTCCCGTGTGTGCGTGTGACTAAGCACGCTCTCTCACGATACTTTATTTTTAATATCGTAGTATCTTTCGTCCGTTGCCATATTATTAGCCGTCGATGCCGGAAAGGAAGTCGCTGGATATAAAATGCAGATACGTTGCAAGTATATATACGTGTCACTCGCGGTGCTTATCTAACCGTGACTATAAATAGAATTTTACAAACGGGAATGATAACGTTTTCTCAATTTATCTAATATAATCTGAAAATGTAGTAGAGAATGGTAAATAAATAATAGTTTTATTTTTCTTTCTAATTTATTTGCGCATTTATACATGCATAGAATAAATTTTCACAATTTACGGTTTTAAATTATTGAAATTAGTCGTAATTATCGCGATTAGTTGTAAAATATTTCCCGATACGATGCGTCTTTACGGTGCATTTAGCTTAGCGATTTTATTCGATAAGGCATGATGACTGTGATTATATCCTGTCCGACTGGACCAACCGATCCTTCCACGTCGATTAAACTCCGTCTCGTCACCTCGATCTCTGTGTGAAGATTAACTTAGCAGCTGCCTGTATCTCGCGTGCACGCTGTAATCACCGGGCAGTAAAATGTTATCTTTCGTTAAGGAATCGCTGAGTCTTGTTACCAAGCGCCGCGCACGGCACGCAGGCAAACGTTTTTGCGGTAGGTTAGTAATTTCGCCGGCGTTACGTATTCTCTTCACGCTACGAAGCCCACGTGTGCCTCCGTAAGTTGCAGCCGACACGACTGGACCAGCAGCGGAGATTTTCACCGTATATTATCGAGCAACAAAGTGTGCTTCGGTGACGACGTGGATGAAACGTGATCGTGTCTAAAGGCTCGCGAGACGGTGGTCCAAGTCGTGATGTCCAGCGTTGCGAGATTTAGACGTGGTTGACGCATCAGCCGACGATTCGTCTTGTTAACGATGACGGTTGCCAACTAGCACGATCAGTGTCGGGAGCAACTCAACGCGATATAACTGTGTAGCGACACTCCGCTACGAGCAAGCTTAATGCGTGCGCGTCCTGATTTGTATCTAAATTTAATTTTATTAGTAAACAATATGCACTTTGAGTCAGCAATGTGTCTGTTCCGACAGCCAACAGAACTTTACTGCTATTTTTGTTTTTATTGCGAGACGATTAATATTTATACGAATTCAACATGATGTTTCTTTCGCAAATCTGAGAAAGTGATACCGCTAAGAATTTTTATTATTCTAGAATAGGATGATGATTGAAACGTGGTAACAAGACTGTGTCAGAATTATTATTATATCAATAAATAATATAAATAATAATTTAGATAAATACTAAAAAGTATGTGTCATAGAAAGATGACCTAAAAGTTATAAAATTTATAAAATTACTACTACTATAAAATTTATGAATAATTTCATTCATAAATTTCTTAACTTTTAATTTTTAAGTGATCATACTTTGTGAAAACGGATATTTTTTTCGAGCGCGGATATTATCTTGAAAAAAATATTATAAAGCGGAACGTTTAATCGGATCACATCTCATAAACGTTATGTTGTATGAAAGAGTACATAGAGAGAGGCTACAAGTGAGAAAATTGAATTTATCTTGAGTAGCAAGTCGTATTATGACCTCCGATGCGCGCTTGAATTGGATAACGAGTTTCTGGCGCGAAGTAATTGATTCGTCCTAGAAGTCATGACACCTCACGTCTTTAACGTAAGACAAATCGATCTCGTGGCACATGGAGGTCGACCAATCGCATGGACCATTCGGTTGAATAGCGGGCCTTGCCCTCTGATGCGCGCAAGATGACGACTACGGCGACGGGAGGTGACAGTCGCTTTTCCGTTGGCCTAGGTTAGTAATATAGTTTGTTGGCGCCACTGATTCTATTCTTATACGCTCCCTTGCCGGTACTTAGCACATCGTCATCGTGATATGCGACATATGTAGCTTGTAGAAGATAGAAACAATCGTGCACGATTGAAAACGCTCTCAGGTTCATATTTATAGTCCGCTGAAGAACTCAACTGAAACTAAAGAGGCATAATATTTAATATTATAAATATAGATCTTGAGAGGCAATTTGATATTCGATTGTGTTTGCAATTACAATTCAATTGAGAAACTCAAATAAAATTTATCGAGGGATATGTCAACATTGTAATATGTTAACGGTATTAAAATGAGTATTTATTTGAAATTTTTTTTAAATCAAGTTTATTTTAATCGAGAAGGAATTTATTTCAATTTTAATTTCTTTACGTTTTAATGATAGTAAAATTGTGTTTTTAATAAGTCAAGATAAAAAAGAATTAAATAAATAGTGATATTTTTACCACCTATAAATTTGATTTTTCCCATTTATCATAATTATAGTTCTTGATTTAATAAAATTATTCCTTTTTTAAATAAAAGTTTGAAATAACAATAATAATAACGTAATTTATTTATTTTTTATTAAACATTTACATTTAGTTTTTAAATATATTGAATAATTTTAGAAATGAAGTAAATAAATTAGCTCTTAAAATGTTAGTAAAAGAAAGAAATAATTCGCATGTGACAGTTAAAATTTGCTGTTGAAAATGGAACGTGTAAAACGTACAATAACAACACGTATAATAAATGAATTTAATACATGGAACAAAATATGCAACGCGTAGTTATTTTGTAGAAATTTAAATATTTCTTTAGAAAGAGAAAGAGACTGTAAAGCGTTCGGCCTTGGTATTTGTTTTGATAGCGGCATGTTTCGACGTATGCGAGGCCATTGTTGTTATGTTGCCCAGCAAAATTTGAATCGACAAGGCGCGTGTGCCTCTCTGTTTCCGTATTCCCTATCGAGAAACGACGCATTAAGTACAAGAGAATACCAAATACGATTATCTCTTACAACGAATTAACTTGATTCTCATATTTAATATGGTCTTAAATCAGATATGTTTATCGAACAATGTATTTTTAAATTTACATAGAAAAACATGTATTAATAGCTTAATGTACACGTAACACGCATATTAAATTTACATCGACGATGAGTAAAGTAAGTAATTATAAACAGATATAATTATAAAAATGTAAAGGAATTGTGTAGATTGTAACAAACACACGTGCGAACTTTTTTTCTTGCTGGATTTTTCTTGCGTTAGCGGTAGAGTAAAATAACTTCAATTATTATAAATGATAATTCATATTTTTATCAGATACGCAATTCCTTGTTTACTGAATAATTTCAAATTTGCAATTTGCATTTGAAGGGATAGAAAGATTACTTTTAAGTTATTCGTATAGACAAAAGCACGATACGGTACTCGATCTTTATGTTTCTGTTTACAATATTTGTAATAAATATGTGTCGTGGGAATATTCTTATAAATAATTCTCAAGTACGTGTTGCGCGATTGATCTCGCACGGTTAAGGCCGCTTCGAAGCTTGTCCATGCGAAGACGCGATATTATCAGGGGACTGTTTAAAGGAATCATGTGTGTTCAGAAACGGACATACGTCGATAAATGGACTGCGTGCCGTTGTGACCTAGGTTAGTAACCATTTTATTATTAGTTATGTTCTCAACGGGGAAGGCGTTAAAGGCTTGAGTATCAGTCAGACGTTTTCTTAATGAGATTCCGAGTTGTAAGTGCGCATAATGAGTACGTTTTCCAGTAGTGACGAGCGGACACAAATGGTAACACACGTTGCGCGCGGCGAACGGTGTCGGTGGAGCAGTAAACTCGTGCTGCCGGATAAATATACGGTATTATGTAAGTTGTTTGCAAGCCAAGAAACGAGGAGAGCCGGTCGACGAATGCGACGGCCGGCTTATACGCGCATTGCGCAATAATTGGGCGAGCTCCGTTTGGCCGGTCGCAGCAGCGCTATTTAGCCGGCGATGGCTTTTTATTATTCCAATTGGAGATAGCAACAAAGCGCCTAGTGGTCAGTGAGGAAAAATATCTTGTTATATAAATCGTGGAATCTCTTAAACGTCTTTCCCGCAAAACACACGACTGTGATTTCTTTTTCCCGGCGTTAAACTCGATAAGTAAGGTCGTGGAAGATGAAGGGGATAAGCCGAGGCTTTAAACCGATTCGCGCACAGACAAACGCGTTTCATCACGAAAGTAACTAAATAAGATCGCCCCGACTCTCGCACGCGAAATCTTAATCCGTTGACTGATTGACCGCGCTTTAGGCAGGACGAGTCATCGCGATATGACGCACGCTTACGCTTCTGGATTAATGGAACGGTTTTGCCAGTTACGAGCCTTTGGCGTAATAGTTATCGTTTAATAGCTCTCTGGATTATTCTACAATGGTGATTAATTTTCAATTGACGTCATCCCTTTTCTCCTCCACGGTAACTGTAAGCGCGCGACGCGCGTTTGACGGCCGCCAAATCAACCGACCATTATCCGTCATCATCGCCTATCGTTTTTCTATCTCGTTCCTCGGGCAGATCGAATACTACCCCACCGCCTCTGCCATTTCGTCGTATTGTTGCCGGATAAAGGGACGGACGGAGCCAGCGTTCATAGGTACATGTTTTTCTGTTTCTCTCTTGTGCTAACGTGTCCCTGGTGACACCCGCTCTTTTACCGGGCTGTTCAGATTTCGGAACAGCCAGCGAAACGGTAACGATCCATGATCAGCCGCGACAGCTGTTAATGCGCCACGATGAATTCGATTTGACGATCGGAGGGTAACGGAGCGAGAGAGAGAGAGAGAGAGAGAGGTAGAGAGTAAGGCCGGGTCTCCCAGGAGTAGGTCCCTGGGTAGAAACTACTGCTTGATTGCCTACGAATGTGACGCGATTTCATGGGTTTTCTCGTGAAAGAAGAGAGAGAGAGAGAGAGGGGGGGGGGAGGAGGAAAGCAGCAGAAGACCGAGAGCATTGGTAGTCGTCGACGTGTCGAGGAGGTACAACGAGGGTGCGAGAATAGGAAGCTCGGTGCTCGCTCACTCGCTCGCTCCTGGCAAGATCGACAGGTTCAAAGGGATTCTAGAAGGGCCGGATTTTCTCGTTTGAGTAGCATGCGACGTGAGCTTTCAGACAATTTCTCAAGCGTGTGCGGGTCACGTCGGTATAACGCGAACGATATACGTCAGCACACTACCGCGCGCTGATTTTACCCTTCGACATCCGTAGGACGGTCATGGTGTGATAGATCCTAAAGGTAAAGGGCAGATTTTTAATGGATATGATGCCCGAGTGACAGTTTTTTTTTTTTTTTTTTTTTTTTAGGACCGTTAGATATATGTAAGTTGGGTGAATGCGCAAAAATATTCTTTTGAGAATAGCCGAGCGGCTACGATCCCTTTAAGTCGCGTTCTTTATTATTGTAGTAATATCTACGTTGTATTATATATCTACAATTGCCTATTAAGTAAGAAATTTTTTATGGGAATAATAGTCCATGCGAATATATTATAGATCTTAGCTAAATCGAGAATATGAATCGTTACATGGTTTATCTTTCTATTTCTTGCGTCTTTAATTTACAAATAATCGCAGTTGTTGCATAACGCTTTGCATCAAGCCAAAGCTGATGTTTTCTGTTTTGAATTCATTTATGATAGTATATCACTATTTTTTTTTTACTAAAGCACTTTTATATTCCTAAACATATGTTATTTACAAGTATTTTTCCATTTGAATAACCGGATGAAATACAGTCACGATGACCTTTTTTATCTTACACATTTATTTGTTATTTAAATAAGGTTATTGCCATTAATGATGACTTTTATTTATAATCAAGAATGAAATATAATCGCGATAACGTGGTTTAATTACGTCCGATTTAAATCAACTCATTAGTGTATTTATATTCGATTTCTGATATAATATATTATTATCGCTCGTGTGACAGAAAATTTGAAGTTATGACATTATGTTATTTTCTTTTCTTGAAAGCCGATATCGTTGCGCATATCGATTGCTGTTTTTTTTTTAACGAACAAAATAAGCTAAATAAGTTGTTTGGAGGTTTCTATATTTAGTTAATCTGTTATGCACAAGCGTATGTACATGTACGCATTTATATCATATAATTATTTGCGACTTTGGAAATTTACAGCAAATAAAATTGGCTTCCTATATTTTGTAAGCTGTTACAAGACATACCTACTACTTTTTGCTGAAAAGTATGATTATGATGCTGAACGTGTATATGTTTTATGGTCATCTTTTTGCATTAAAATAACCGGTAGTTATGAAATATGAGATTGAATGAGTTATGATCTTTATGCAAATCTATTTATAGTTTATAGATATGTTTACTATTAATTTCTCATATATCATATTAGCAAGAATGGAAAAATTTTGAGGTAAATTAAAAAACAATAAATCTCTTTTTTCTCGAAAATTAATTTATCTTAAAAATGCCTTTCGAAAATTTATTGTTTATTTAATTTGCGTTGCTGCATCTATATTTAATTATTTATGGCTACTATTTCTTTTATACTGTTGACATAGTAATTATTTTCTTCGCACAAGATCTCGACAACTTTTTGTTACGATTATTGTTTTTATTTTGCAATTGGAGATTTACGTTACTTGTAAATATATATTACTAGCTGTGTAATATACACGCGAATAATTTTGTGAGAGTTTGTTTGCCTTTTCATCGTGTTATTACAACAACTCTGGTCGATATTTTTCAGCAAGGACAATGCGTAACACGGTCTTGTTTGATGGTAAACAACAAGGATGTAACGGTTCACTGTGTTACACTGTGTCCTTGCTGAAAAATATCCTCTGCATGCAGTCTCTTACTACCCTAGTATTTTAGGGACGCAGCTGGTTCGCTGGTCCTTTCGTCGTTGACGACAATGGGACACGTGCCACAGGAACAAAGACGGGAACGCCTTCTGAAACTAACACAACACGATGTGTAAGCTCCTATCGACTCCTGTAAGATTTTTAAAAGTTCATAAAATAACAGAGTTTAAGAGACATAATGATAGCGTGAAAAAACAAAAAATAAAGATCACTTTTTTTTCGAAATGGAGACGTCTTCGATATATATAAGAACAGAAATAACAGTATCTTTTTTAAACGCAGCAAAAAGAGATCAAGATAATTTTGAGGTATCTGCTTACACATTTGTGTGCGTGTCACTAAAAAAAATTAACAAACAATTTTAATTTATGACAATAAAATGTATATACGTATATATTCCCAGTGGAGGAGACCTTTAATCGCTTTGATCACGCGCCGTTGAATAATTCCTATTGGGATCCCTCGCCCTCTCGTATTTGATATTAATTAAATTGTGCATTTGATTTGATGTACATTTCTAATGTACATTAACATCCATCGAACACCATTCCGTCTCACCGTTTCGCTGCTATCCGTCCTGGTAATCTCCTTAACGAAGAACCTACCCCTCCGCGTCATCATGCGGCGAAGGGAAATACTACTTTCTTGCTAAATCCAATAAGCGGTTATCGGATACGCTTGTCTACTCTCCCGAGAGATGAAATTCGTGACCAATGCGCGTCGCGAGGTGAGGGGGAATAGGCGAAATAAGAGTATGAGAGAAACAATCCCATTCCGTCCAGCGTTCAGGAGCCAAAAGAGTCCGGATTGTGGACAGACGAGTGGCAGGTGCGCCTGTTTCTAGGATCCGAAAAGTACTAGGACCCTTAATATGGTATTTCATCGGTCATAATCCTCCCTTCACGGGACGAACGTCCCTTTGTCCTCGAGGAATGAGCGTGGTGTGTGATATCGCGATGGCTATATCTCTTCTCCTGGCACAATCGCGCCCCTCTGGCAACTTATTAGACGCAGGAGGAAAGTCTACGCATTTCTCAAAACCGAATCACAAGTTATTCGAAAATTCCAGTTATACGGTTTACATATAAAATATTATAAACGTGTAACATTTTAATTGGCAGCAAGATGATTTATAATTTTCTAATTGCTTTTCTAGATAGCTATTTTATTGGGTGTAATCATTTATTGAATAAATCTGTTGCGTGAAATATTACGTATATTTAAGGGTGCATTCTTTTTAATTAAAATATATCACATTTTCAGACACTAATCTCACTTTTTTAAATCTCGCGACGAACGATAAAATGGGAGATAGATGGAAGAGAGGGGAAGCACATCGGACGAACAAGTATTCGATTAATAGCAAAGTTTTCGCGAGAGTTGTGCCGAGACGAGTGGACTCGCATTGGCGACGGGAACGATGGGGAGGACCCGAAACCGATCAGAGACACGATTGAAAGAGAACTCTAGCTTCTCTCCATTCACTTTGCGAACTGCGAAACTTCCCCGACGGTCGTCATTCCTTCTCTAACTCCGTTATCCGCGCCGTGCTCTTTGTTCTCCAATGCTTCTGTTGTTTCGTCAGCTTGGATTCTCGAGAAACAAAGCTATTTCGGTGAAATGTTACTCGTTATTTCAATTATATGTGAATGATGCAAATCATTTTCAAGACAAACAGGTCATCTTATTGCGAGCAGAATTTTTTGGGGAACTTATATCGACCATATTTCGAGTTTCTCTTATGATATTACAAAAAAATATTGAATATATATTGTACTAATAATATTATCAGTTGATTTACTTTTTGGAAATTTTTATAATTGTAGTACGTTAATAATGATAAGATAATGATATAAATTGATAATTTGATGAAGTAATATACATGAAGGTAATAATTTTTTTGGAAAACAAAACCTATTCTTTTTTTTAACTGTATCTAATAATGTATCGTATCGTTTAAAAGTTTTTTCTATCGAATACCTGACATTTAATAGCAAGTGTATTTTATTGTTAATACTACGTAAATAGAGACAAGTACTCCTTGCTTTTGACATGAAGATAATCTAGTAGTCCTCGATACATGAATTTAAACACGTGATTTTAAGATTTTAAATCAGCGGTTGCTTTTTATGACGAAGAAACGGGACTATGCAAATTTCGAAGAGAAGAGGATACCCTCATTTCTTTTCCTTCATCCTAGACCCTTCGAATGTGTCGCCTTTCTCCTCCCTTCTTTCGAAAAGTAATTCGAAACGAGTTCCTGGTGGGACTCGGAAAATGCTTCTCCTGTACGTTGAACGAGTCCCTTCGTTTCGTGAAATTGGAAAGGCACAGGGAAAGCAGCGTGGTCCCTGGACGATCGAAAGATCGCTAATGTACTTCGTGGCACGCGAGAATGGAAACTCGAGAGTCAACACGAAGTGATCGAACGGGAAAGATAAGGGGAGACAACGCAGATGGAAGCAAAAATGGGGAGGACGGTTAGCAGGACGAGGAAACGGATTTGCTAACACATGTATATATCGTACCTGCTGACGTATCTTGGATGATGGAAAAATGAAAATGAGGCTGACTTTACTCTTTGCGTTTATTCAAATTATAAAAACATGGATTATCTTTTTATCTAGAAGCTTGAGAAAAAGCGATCGTTTCAAAAGACATTTACATTTATTTCAATTAATTTGAATAATGTTATAAGGTTGCAGAAATAGAAATTGATGAATTTTTAATTTACACTTAAACGTTAATAAAATACCACAATGTATTGTTATGTAAATCTTGAAAATTTTTGCACGCACGATCTTTCATTCTCTTTTTTTTATGCCTGGAAACCAAACTCGCGAAATACTCCGACAGCTGTCTCACGAGGTATCTTCGTTTTCTCCTCTTCCGCTATTCTCGTTTCCCTTCTTTTATACCGTTCCTTTGCGCTCTCCATTTCCGCACCTCGAGGCACTTCTGTCGAAAATCTGCGCTCGGTAACTTCCGGCATCCTTGCTGCATTCGCTAAGGCACAGAACAAAGGAAAAAAATATACTCAACCGACCGGAAACGAAATCTCTCGCTTCGCTTCCGCGCCTCTGTGACTGATTTCGTGAGGATGATTTTCCGTGTCATTTCTGGCTTCCGTAATTTCTCACCATTTCTTGTACAACGAAGATCGTTAGGACATTTTAAAATAAAGCTAATGGCTTTTTTTCATTTGCCCTTGGATATCTAAGTCGTTCGTTTCTTGTTTTTGAAGCGAGAAAAATATTCTGTGACTATCCAATGTAGATACAAAGGTTTTTGCAAAGCAGTACTATAAAGGATAGAAAGAGGACCAAGACAAGTAGTAAAGTTGTACTGAATAATCAAATAATGTTGTGCGTAATGTTAATAATAGTAATAATAAATCTACTTAAAATTATAAATTGGGGTATGTTAAGTTAGCACCCCAACTATAGTACTCAGGAGTTCTGATTATAGTTCCCACTTCCTTTTGACGAGACGAACAGTTCCTAATAGTTAATAACAAGAGTTTCGCTCAATAAACATTTTTTTTACATTTTTTAAAAATGGGGTGCTAACTTTTTATCGAATTTTGAGGTGGAATAGTTCTGAGCGGCTTAATAGCTTCAATTTGCGATTGCCTAGAGTTCCTGATATGTAAAAAAAATTTTCAAATATTAAAAAAAAAATTAAAAACTTTTAAAAAATTAATTTAGGTACAATAGTTCTGATGATAATTCCTGCTTCTTTTTGACGATACGAAGAGTCCTCTGTGATTTTTAATGACATATGCGCTTAATAATCATTTTTTAATAATTTTTTAAAAATGGGGTGCTAACTTTTTAACGAAATTCAAGGTCGCATAGTTCTGATCAGCTTAACAGAAGTATTTTGTGAATACCTAGAGTTCTTGATACATAAAAAACATTTTTGAAGAATAATAAAGTTTTAAAAAAATAGTAGAAATCTTTGAAAATTTTTTTGAGAGTACCGAGTAGTTCTGAGTTGCGTTTCTTATAGTACTCGACGAGTTCTATCGAAAACTGTAAGGTGAAAAAGCGATTGGACCAACGGTTTGCAAGATACAGCGACATTTGTCAGAAGATCAACAAGTTTTAGAGTATATCTCGGAAACCGTTGGTCCAATCGCTTTGAGCCCTGATACTTTTCGACAGAACTCGTCGAAAACTGTCCAGAACTCCGAACAGAACTACTCAGTACTCCTAAAAAATTTTCCAACGTGGGACTTGGAAAAAAATTTTTGATCAAAAATTTTTCGGGAGTACCGAGTAGTTCTGATCGGAGTTCTGGACAGTTTTCGCCGAGTTCTGTCGAAAAGTATCAGGGCTCAAAGCGATTGGACCAACGGTTTCCGAGATATACTCTAAAAATTGTTGATCTTCTGACAAATGTCGCTGTATCTTGCAAACCGTTGGTCCAATCGCTTTTTCACCTTACAGTTTTCGATAGAACTCGTCGAGTACTATAAGAAACGCTACTCAGAACTACTCGGTACTCTCAAAAAAATTTTCAAAGATTTCCACTATTTTTTAAAAATTTTATTACATTTCAAAAATGTTTTTTATGTATCAAGAACTCTAGGTATTCACAAAATAGTTCTGTTAAGCTGATCAGAACTATGCGACCTTGAATTTCGTTAAAAAGTTAGCACCTCATTTTTAAAAAATTATTAAAAAATGATTATTAAGCGCATATGTCATTAAAAATCACAGAGAACTCTTCGTATCGTCAAAAAGAAGCAGAAATTATCATCAGAACTATTGTATCTAAATTAATTTTTTAAAAGTTTTTAATTTTTTTTTTAATATTTGAAAATTTTTTTTACATATCAGGAACTCTAGGCAATCGCAAATTGAAGCTATTAAGCCGCTCAGAACTATTCCACCTCAAAATTCGATAAAAAGTTAGCACCCCATTTTTAAAAAATGTAAAAAAAATGTTTATTGAGCGAAACTCTTGTTATTAACTATAGGGAACTCTTCGTCTCGTCAAAAGGAAGTGGGAACTCTAATCAGAACTCCTGAGTACTATAGTTGGGTGCTAACTTAACATACCCTATAAATTGACCAAAATCGAATATCAAATTAATTATCCAAATTATAAAATAATTTAAAAAAGTGATCCTCGGTATTTTAAATATAAAATTAAATATTAAATATAAAATACGGACACTTATTTTTAAATAAATAGCTACGGTTCGTGACATAAATTTATAACGGTTATACACAAAATGCTATTTATAAATAATTTCCTCTTAAATTATTATAAATAACTTAAAATGTCTATACAACAAAATAGATAAAAAGTAATCAAGTTCATTACATAAATAAATAGATAAATTAGCATTGTGATGCGATCGACCCTGTTTCTGTAGCATGATAATCGTAGCAAGGTGATGTAACGATTACGAAGGTAAAAGGCGACAAATAATCCCCTATGCGCCAAAGCAGGAGGAGGTTTATGGAAAAAACTGGTCCGACGCCCTATGTTATGATCAGAGCACAGTAATTAAAGGTTGCTCTATTCGTGGGTCGAAAAACGGACAGCTGCATGGGTCAGTGACAGCGCTTTCTTTTGAAAGAAGGGTAAATCCCTAATGGGAGACAGGTGTTACAAAAGATAACAGGATCGTTCTACCTGGTACAGAGCTCGAAAAAAAAGGGACAGATTTGAATGATCGCTCGATCAATACGCTCGAATACTCTTTGACAATTCGCGAAAGCGACTTAGTACCTTTCAATTCGACGTTTTTTAAACTTCAGGTTTACGTCACTGCACTGTCGGGAGATTTTACAAGCTCGAATAGAGGTCGATTCGCTGCAGGAATTATTCTTACGAAAGATTTTCTCTATTTTAAAAGTATTTGTGAGAGTTACAACAATTTTTTATTACAAATTTCTGTGAGCAATATGGCGAATTTTTTTCGAAGAACACTATATTTATAATATGTTATACGTTCTAAAAAAATATCTTATTTTCTGATTTTACGGAAGATATTTTTACCTCTCTGTCAATATTATACTAGAAATATTTTACTATTATAGGCGAATAAATTGCGGTTTCTTTGTATTATTTTATTTATCTTAAAACAGAATTATTTGCAATGATTTAAAGAATATTTCTTTACCTTCTTTTCGTCTCGCGGTGATCGATTATACAAGATTTCCGTTCCGATAAACGAAACATACCAACGACTACGCGATTTTATTTTTGGATTCTGCAATGTTCATTCAGCTGTGAAAAGCAAATCAACTACAACGTCCGAATTGAACTTAATACCGCCCAGCTTTGTTGCATTCATATCGCTGCACGCTGTTTTGACGTGTTCGCTTCAGAAGCAATGTGCACAAATTTCGCGACACTTGTTTTCAGAGAGATAATTATTTGGCAAAGAAAAATGTAATTATTTGAATTTATAATTATCCAATATATTAATATAGCGATAATATAATTATTAGCAAACTATATATATATGTATTTAATGCAATGCGTGTTGTGTAAATCTATATATTAAATTCTATAGTGATCACATGTATGTACATATAATATTCAATTTATGTGAACAAAAAATTATTTTACTTTTTTCATTACTTTGTTATTAATATTTTCCTTTCTTTTATTTGCAGGTAAGGAAACGTCTTTACTTATGTAACTAGCAGAAAATTATACGAGCAGTGGAATGTAAGTACATATGTTAAGTACGTTCTTTAGTAAGTTCCTTGACATTTTTGCATCTCGATTGTTTACACTTGTTTCTACTAAAGAAATAAACTGCGAACCAAATGGATTATAGCCATTTTAACGTCATAATAGTTTCGGATTTTATTCGCGTTTAAGTGCTGGTCATGGCGGAGTAACAGTATCGGCTAACATTAGAATGCCGATCGAAATTTTAATATCAAGATCGTGATATATCGAGTAAGTTCGAGTAACCCGTTTCTGATTGACGTAAAAACGTGTTCGATTGTACGTGACGTGTTTAAATGCATGAAATTATATTCTCGAATGCAAGATGGCGGGGAGAAAGAAGGAGGGAGGAGAGAGAAAGAAGGCCGGTTACCGAAAAAAAATCGACGTTTTATTCAACCTGAATATAATTCCGATAAATGATTCCAGTTTCTTAATTCACACTCGTGTAACGCAAACGTCGTGTGCTACGATTGGCAGTCGCGAGTTGCAAACCTTCGACTTATATGTCGATGTCGTTGCGGGAGTCAGCGGCAACGACCGACTTCAAGGTAGCTGAGCGAGTTGACTGCTTATGTAAGTTGTTTAGAAGTCGCATACGCTTGCTAGAAACTGGAGAGAGCGAGAGAGATTCAGTCTAAAGATCTAAATGTGCTCTTTTTTTTCTTTCTTTCTGGAGGCCTCATTAGCACGTACGCACGATTACGCTTAATTATAATTCTCGACTGGGCTTTCGTGACTGTTGGTGCCGCGGATAATCGAACACGCCTAAAGTTTCGGCTTGAGGTAACGCGATAATCGATTCTGACTGGATGCCTCGGCGTTCTGTATCGGGTTTTTGCCCGCCGCAAGTGAACGTACATAGTTATTTATAACCGATACTTTGCGCTATTTTCACCAGCGGTAATTCGCAGGTTGAATTCACGCCGCGCAAATACCTCCGTAAATTTCCGTTTACCGACGGGATTCGGAATAAGTGCCGGCTGCTAATTTGCAAGACTAATTACTCGTTGCCAAGCGTAACAATTTAAGTGAGGTCGAGGTCTTCTAAGTTACGACTTGGGTATTGTGGCGGAGCACCGTGGATCGAGTTGCATTCGCAACTAATTGAAACGTTATCACGCCTCTCGCGCGCCGGTAGGCTATTTTATATCTTACAACTTGCGGTTAAACGTTTCTTGTCTTACAGCTTCTCGATTCGTGCAACTGCAATAGCACCGTGGTGGTTACCGACCTGTTCTTTTCTTTCCTCATATGGCTGGACGCGGACGCGACGGTAGTAGCTCGCAGGCAAATCCGCTTTCAGGAACTTGCCGACCGACTTCGCGGTTAGCACCGACACGTGCTAGTTCTATTCGCAACCTGCCGCGACTAATATATATTTATTCCTCGTGTCTCTCGAAATGCAGTTATTTACAATCGTCGAATTTTAAAGTTAGCTTTAGATTAAACGAGCGAGCGTGAATAAGTATGAAGAAACGAAAAAATATTATAAATTAATTGAATGACTAAAATACAAAATTAAAAAGATAATAAACGGACGAGTAAACAATTTGCTTCAATAATAAGTGCACCATGATATCGTTGTACTAGCGATGTTTATTTATAGAAATTATTTATTTGTTTATTCACATATTGCTCGCTTGTTTTGATCTGAATCCAGGCCATATATATTCAGTAGCAATTTATTCTACTGTAATTCTGATTTTTTAAAAATATTTTTTCCGTGTATGTGTATACGAAGATTATGGTATGAAAGGATATATGAAAATATGCGAATTTTTAACTTTGAATAATGAAAAACGGTATTTGTTCTCCTTCATAATATTGGTATTACTTCGATGAAAAGTAATTGTTTCGGAGAACTGATAGAGTCATTCATTTGCATTCTTTATTAAACCTTTATTAAACCTCGTGTGTCATTATCATGCGGTCTATCCGCCGTTAACTTTCGATCGAAAGTACGATGCCGAAGTCGGCGAGAGCGGGAGTACCGCGGCCCCAGGTCGCACATTTAAATGCAAATGCACTTTTTACTTATATTTATATGCAAATGAGCTTTTCTCACGGTGAGAGAGGAGGACCCCGGTCGGTGAACACAACGCGCTCGAGAGACATCCTCTCCGCACTCGGCTCGTTCATTCGATAAAAAGCAGCTTGGCACGCAATGCCGCAAGACAATTATTGCACAGCCTGCGCGAAACGCGTCTTGCGCGAAATTATGCGTCGCAATTTCGAGAACTTTAATCGTTGCGGCAACAATTGCGACTGTGCATTCGCGAAGGCCAGATCGATGACAATTAGATCGCGATATATATACGACATCATTGTTTAAAATTTATTAATTGGCAGCGATTGATGCAAATTATTGCAGGATAATTCCAATGTATTCTGAGTGAAGTTGTTAAATGATATAATAGTATATGAGACGATTTGTGAAAATGCGATGCCTTCTTTAGGAAATAGATTTGCTCTTTGATGCTTGGGAAGCAGTAAGGTAACGCGGTACGAGTTTTTGAACGACTATCGCTGTATTATAAATAAATTCGCGAGGGCGGCGGGTAGTAACGGGGTGAATTCTTCATATGTCGGGGGAACAATATGCTCTCGAGTAACGGAGAATTTTTCTCCAGACACATCTTGCGACGGCTCTTATCGTTTCACGTTAGGGGAGTTTCCATTTGGAAACATCGTGCTTCTTTCTTCTCTTGCGTTACGATACGTTCATTGTACGAGCTAGCCGATCAAGATTCATATATACACGATATTCTTTTATTGTTATCGGTTATGTAGGTCTAATTCTCTTCGCTGGTTGTTGTCCGCCAGAATAGGATTATTTGATCAGACTTGATTCTGAGCATCACCATCCAATTTTCATACAAATTGAGTGAGTAGACTATCAAAATCTAGGAAAATAATCTAATTTGGGAATTTGTGGCATTACATGTAACGTACATATTTTCCAACTGTCTCTATTCAACGTGATCATTTATTGAGCAATCGCTGTGCGTAACAATTATATAATGCCTATTGACGCGCGATGATTTAATTAATCGAAGACATGTAAATGATGGTTGTAATTGAAAAGTTCACAAGAATAACACGGTAATCTTGAATTTGACTGCAAATCAAATTTTGCATAAAAATAGTTGTTTATTCCATGAGATTGATATTTATGCAATCTGAATGTTTTTGCTATGACTAGTAGAATAACAACATTGATAAGAAAGGATTTGAAACTGTATATTGTCAATACTGATCGCATATAAGATTGTAAAAATACTAACAATATTAATGCGTACTGTCTGTATTACCGATTCAATATTACTGATCAGTTTTATTGACCGAGTAAGATTACCTTTTCGTTTAAAGTTCATTTTATTTCAAGAACGTAATTCGAGAGCGTACGAGCTGTGTATTAACTACATTTACAAAATTGTAATTACGAATTACGCATGAAATTCTGCGATAAGTAAATGTTATCTTCTCGTAAATATACTCGTTACCTTGTTTAATCTGCTTTCTATTGACGCGTATACAATTCGACGCAATGCATTGCATATCAGGGAAACACACATCAATATCGTAGTAGCAGTTATCGATGACCGGTCACGGCATTCAACGTGTTAATCGAATATCTGGTAAATGGACGCTGCCACGGATTTAATTACGTTACGTATCGGAATTGCGTGTTTGTGTGATACGTTACGACATTCGTGACTCTCATTAAATCTCGAAATCTATCTAGGCAGTTTCAAATATAGTTTATGATTGTCACGCATTGTCACGTAACAAATGTCTTGTTTCCACTCTTGTTCGTATTTACCGTTTTATCACTGGAGGAGAATCCTTCGCTGTTAGGAGTTGATCTGCAATCCGAAAGTTGTCAAGCGCACATCGCGCGGCGCCTTAATAGAATTTGAATGTCGTTAGCCGAAGTAACCGGGCGTAAGGAAGGGACGTTATCCCTATTACCTCCGACACGCTCTGTACGGTACGCGAGATAGTCGCCAAGTTATTGGAGCACGAAAATGCGCCAGCTTCGTTGATCGTGTCCTTTGATAATGTAGGATCGTCTGACCCTTGCTTGCGAGTTCGCGAAAACATAATTGGCGCTATAATTAGCGTGCCTGTTATGTCGTTTCACCATTAGCGCTTGTCTTGTATTCGCGGGACACAAAGACGGTCGTAGTTCAAAGGGCGAAATACTAAATGTCCGAAATTAACATTCAAATAGGAAAATAATTCTGTAAATATATACGTATAATCTCTATCTAGGAAAACCCTCGGTTTTTATTTCCGAAAATTGTCGATTCTATTGTTTTGCATCTATTCTTTTTATTTACTTCATATTTATGACATAATACGTGACATAATAAAGTTTAGAAAAATTCGATTGTTATTCCTTGTGCGTCTCGTCTCGCTCAGAAGCGAAAGTTTCGTTATGCAGACGCTCATTTGGCAATCGCGCAAATTATGACACCAATTTGGAGTAATTCACAGCAATCTTATAAAATGACTGTATAAGCACTTCGAAATAGCGCTTGAATAGAATTTGCACGGAACGCGAGGAAGGATAAAAATGAAGAGAACGGAGGAAAAGGCTTCCCGTCGTATACTAGGTCGCGAGCGCCTTTACGATTAACCGATTTTCCATTGTGCAATGCGCCTAACTGCAACGTTGGGATAATGAAGCACTGCATGCGTGACTCGATTATTAAAAATGAGAAGATTGAGAGGTCGAGCTGCGCGATAGTTCCTGAATTGTATGCTTGAAAATTGTTTCATATTGTTTTCTCATAGTAACACATACGCGTAATTTGACCCGTTATTGCGACACCGTTTCAAAATCACGCCGCTATATGAAAGCCGTAATAATGATACATTGTATGTATTTCTCTTGTTATTATGAACGAATATAGCTGGTAGAATTAAAGAAGAATGAACATCGCCAATGAGACGAAAGGAGGGCGCAGTCGTTTCTTGATGGTATACCGAAAATCATCGTTTAATCGTTTTGATCAATCCTAAATAAGAATGGCGGAGCACGAAGAGAGCGCTACCATGACCGAGCTGTTTCGTAGGAGGATGCCTCAATACGCCGCCGCTGCTGCAGGTTCCCTCTTTTGCGTAAGATAGTCGATTTCAGGGAAGCTGGTAAATTTTTTGGGGTAACCTTTGAAACCTCGAAACTCTCTCCATGACATTCGTGTGACATTTTGTGTTCGCGTGCTAAATTGCGGTGCATCAAACGATGTGCACGACGTTGAGAGTCAAAGGGTTAATGACTATGAGCAATCGCACCGTCGCGACGACAATGACGGCGACGACGGATGGCTGGGAGAAAACGCGGAGGGCACATCGGTGAACATGTCGGAATTATTAAATGCCGCCGTAGCACCATAATGAACATCCGGTGAGAGAAGAAAAAAAAACGGCGAGCGAGGGGGCAGGGTGGAGGGAGCGTTTCAAGTACACCGTGGGCTTAAAGAACGGCCGTCGTTACGGACGCGCCGCGCCGGGGCGAACAAATCGCCATACGTGTAACGTAAATCCTGGTGGTCGTGTTCGCGGTCAACGAACCCCCTTTCCTTCTTTCGCGCAGCCTGCATGGGTGGATTCTCGTTGGGATGCGGCCTCGGCTGGAGCGCTCCTTGCGTCGAAATACTGAGGAGCCAGTTAGACGACTTCGCGATAAACGTGATCGCGTCGGTGTTCCCGGCAGGCGCGGCACTTGGTACTATCGCCGTGCCCCTGCTAGTCGACAGGATCGGCCGGAAGTGGACAATGATGGTCCTGGTGCCGGCCATCATCATTGGCTGGATCCTACTCATTTCCGCGGGCACCCTGGTGCCGCTCTATGTGATCGGCAGGCTCGTGACTGGCGCTTGTGGTGGCATGTGCTGCGTCCTTATACCTATGTACTCCGCGGAGATCTCCGAGAAACACATCAGAGGTATATATCGTCTTTATACAATTAATCTTAGACCCTTATGAATAACTTACGTCATGGGTTGGATCATTTATTCACAACTCGTGTATTTGAAAAAGAAGTCGCTAACATATAATTTCGTGATATGCCTGATGATGTATTCAACAGAACAAGCTTTGTAATTGATGTGAAATATTTAATATGGTTTATACGTTTAGATCCAATGAGAAACTAAGGTTAAGGCAATCATATTAAAGAATTTTTACAGTAGTGGCAACGTTGCTTTTTCTGCTAAATGCAGCTATTGTCGTCATATTATCCATTTCAAAATGCTATTAAAATGGTAATTAATAGTACATTATGTGGTATTATATAAAGAACATGAAACCGGATACCATTGTCGTGAGATGAAAACAATTTGAAACGCATATGATTCAATGCGTAATAATGACACGTGGTGTAACGTGGATAACAGAATAAGACGGCTTGCGGAGCGATGTTATTAGTGCCTATCATCGTTCAGCTCACGAGCTCGTTCTCCTTGCATTGCTAATGCGCGTGCGATTTACCGTCGCTTAGCCGAGCGACGAGAGGCAAAGAAGAAGAGTAGCAGCTTCATTATGCGGTTCTTCCTTTCTTGTAACAGGGACGACGGGCGTCTTCTTCCAGTTGCTGCTCGTGATCGGTATACTATACGTGTACATCACCGGTTTCACGCGAAACGTGATCGCGATATCCAGCCTATGTTGCATCGCACCGATCGTGTTCGGCGTGACGATGTCCTTCATGCCGGAGAGTCCGCTGTTCTACTTGATCAAAAATAAGGAAGAAGACGCGCGAAAGTCTATGCGGTTCTTTCGTGGACCTGATTTCGATATCGAGCCGGAAATAAATGCATTCAAGGTTGGTTAAACATCGCGATCGTATTGTTATAAATTTATTGATCAATTCGCAAACTTCTTAAAGGCCGGATTTTTTATTATCTGATTAACTTGTGGTTTACCTATAACTCCTCATTCTTTTCTAAAATTTTTATTCCATAAGAATTAGAATTTTTGATTCCTAATTTTTTGTTATTAATAATAAAATCAAATACTTAATAATCAATTCGCGCGAATTTTATTAATACACGTGTCTGTGAATGGGAGAAAATAGGAACAAGTGGAGAGAAGCAAGTATCAAAATCCAAACATTTCGATCTTCATGAGGAAGCCTGTGCTGAAGACTCTGGCCGTGGCTTACGGTCTAATGTTTGCCCAGCAATTTAGCGGCATTAACGCCATAATATTCTACGGTTTCACGATCCTCGAAGCGACAGGCGTCGGCTTGGAGTCGCAGATAGAACTGGTCATTTTCGGCGTCGTCCAGGTGGTATCTTGCGTGGGAGCGACACTGTTGGTCGACAAGGTTATACTTTAATAGGTTTATTGCGATGACGAACACGTTCCACAGATTTCGCGATCTATAATTTATCCAATGGTCGACTGGCATTATGGATGTAATCGAAACATTCGCAGCTGGGACGCAAGGTGCTTATGGTGATCTCCTTTGGGACGATGTGTGTCTGCTTGGCGGCCTTGGCGGGTTTCTTCATCCTGGTGAAGTATCAGCCGCAGTTAGCAGATCAAATGCACTGGTTACCACTCACATCGGTGTGCGTCTACATACTCGCCTTCTGCTTTGGAGCTGGTTAGTAATAACGATGAGTGAGCTTGAATCGACAATGCACTTCTATTGATCCAGCTATCAGAAAATACACTAGATTCTTCTTACGAAGAAGAAACTAAGAGAGTTTATTACATCACATTTTCTCTTACTTTAGACAGTTAAATTTTCTCTCACACATTATACAATTAATACTTTCTGATCAAAATCTTTAAACAAATCTATCTTAGTTTTATTCTTCGTTTGTGATTAATGTAGATATTACAAAATTGTGTTCTTGTGGTTTTTGATGACAGATGCGGCAAACACGATTATTAGCAAAAATGTTTATCTAACGTTCAATTTCTCAGGTCCAATTCCTTGGGCTTACATGGGTGAGATTTTCCCTACGCGCTTGAAGAGCGCAATGTCGTCTAGCGCGGCTTTCTTCAATTGGCTACTGGCATTTACGGTTACGATATCCTTTCCAAGCGCCGCTGAAGTATTAGATTACTCCGTGGTGTTTTCCTTCTTTGCTGTATTGTGTGCCTTGGCCGTATTATTCGTAATCTTCTGCATGGTAGAGACTAAAGACAAGACATTTGCAGAAATTGAGCACGCATATGGAACTGACGTGCTTGCACGGAACGAAGAGCCTTCTAGTATGCAGTGAGGCAAAGAATTTCCCATTTAACAACCACCCGTCAAACAAGCAGAAAGGATTCCATGGAAGTCGAATAGGGAGAAGACGCGGGATTTGTCATGTTTATTTGATTATATAGTTTGATGCATCCACATTGATCTATTTCGAAGTTGTCATTTGTTGATGATGTACAATATTATTCTCAATATTACAAAGATAAAAAATCACAAAGAATGAAAGGACTTAAAACTGTCTTTTATTTTTACAGCAGAACTATTTATTTCGCGCTAATAGTATTTATATTGTGAGACTGCACATGAAAATATATGCATGATGTTGTTCATATTTAAAAATTCTTTGTAAATAATTTTGAAATTGATTCTTTATTCAGATGTTTTTTTTTTTTTTTTTTTTTTTTTTTAAACATGTGACAGAATTCTTAAGCCTTTTAATGATTACATGTAATTTAAACATATTTCCAACAAACCATATTTTTATCGTACGGAAATTTAATCATTCGCTGTGCTACTTACAATTTAAATAACTTCGCCGAGGACGTGGGCGTGATGCCGACTAAAATAATTTGCAGATAAATGAATTCCTGACGGGAAGTGGGACGCGCGATAAACGGCGAACGAGATCGCCAATGTATGCACGGAGGATGCGGTAGAACTAAACTTGAACCGCGATATTGTATGCAGTGCTACGTGCAACGATATGCATTGTGAGCAGTCATTGCACGCGTATGGCCTTGGCCGAATCGTTTGGAATTAATAACAATACCTCTTACCGTCGTTCTATAGTCTGTATACTATTTATATAATTCAAACGGAAAATCCAATTTAGCATTATATTGTATTTCATTGTTCGCGGATTATCATTGTTTCCATTGGGGAGGGGAATGAACGTGACGATGAATATTGTCGACAAATCGGAAGAAAATAGTTATTTTAGCGGAATTATTATCGATTTTATAACAGAACCATCCCCATTTCCCGTTAAAGAGCACAAAATCCTTCCAAAATGGCCCATCAATGTTTTATGATGCGTTAAAAGTGAAAATATTTGAATATTATTCTCGCGGATCGTATATCGTAATTCGAAATGTCGTATAAATTGAATAGTTACGACTTTCATTGCGATGATTTTTTTTTTTTTTTTTTTTTTCAAGTATCGCGTATTCCTCTCCCGATCGATGTCAACGACGATATGATGATGATGATGACTCCAACGCGTCCATTTGTCATGCAGCTGCCATCGCTCGGTATAAGACGCTCGCTTTCATCGATTATGCATTCGAATTTATATTTATGAAGCGTCGTGCCAGAGCGTCGCGCGCGCTGAGTGTCGTCGTACTAATAATGCCACTATAAACCTCTCGGGCGCAGCGACTCCGCGTTACATTCTTGCTGGCACGCAGACATCGGAGGTCGTCGCCGCCGCCTACTCTGGATTTTCTGTATTATGCGATTGCACGTTTCGTGGATTTTTCGTGGGCGACAGATGATACGCCCTCGGATCGGTTTTATCTAGACTCGGCTACCGGATGCGCGGTTTTCTCGCGTTTTTACCTCGGCCGCAAAATTCGGTCGCGAGCAGCCCTCCAATCGAGATTAACATAAATACCAGTCCGCTGTTTTTTGCATCTCGATGAGAGATTACAATGTTTTTAAACCGTTTATCTCTCTACGTAAAAAAAAAAAAATAATGTTTACAGTGATTATGAATGATATCAAGGTATATGATCTACGACAATCTCGATAAAGCTGTGTCAGTTCAATGCTTATATCTTGACGTACATTCGCGTTATCGCACGATGTCAATGAGCTCTGTAACATACTAGAGCGAGAGCCTTCTCTATGCTAAACTGTAGAAAACTATGACCTGTGAAGGAGAATAGGAAGGCAAGCTCTGTAAAAACAAGTGTGTTACTTTATCATATTTATGTGAGCGTAACTGTAATCACTTTTTACACGTCTGAAGGTATATATAATAGATTTGCAAGAAACTTGTAGTAACACTTGGTGTGTTCCTTCCAAATCTATATACACTTCCTTCTTGCACATCTACGTACCTACAGACGTTTAAAAAGTGACTACAGTAATACACGTTAAAATGTGTTAAACACACTTTTTTGCTCACATACAATGAGCAAATATATGTACTGGCCTTTCTGACTCTCTTCTCCACTTATGGCAGCGAAACAACGTTAACCACTCGGCGAATCCTTGACAAAGGAAACGGTATCATCGTCTTCACATCCAGAATGTCCTTGTTTAGGAATTGAGACACCCCCACTCCTGGCGCGCTCCGGTATGTTATAGAGCTCACTGTGCATATGAAGAGTGACGAGGATGATGCTGTCTGAACATCGAGCCAACACATGTGACATCTTGTGCAGAGCCCCGGCCGTTGAATAAATTTCACCGATAGAACCGAAACCGCGTGCGCGTGAGAAGGGCAGGGCAGCAAGAAAAGCAGTGTAGGGCGCGCGGAGCAGGCGGGGGCGGACACCAGACGAGTTTTTCGCGCGAGCAGACATGGTTTCTTTATCCGTGGGAAGAAGCCAGACTTCTGGCGTGGCTCCCTCCCCGCCGGTTGCCGATGAACCGCCGTGATAAATAACCCTGGAGGAAAAAATCGCGGACGTTAGCGCGATCGAGAGGCGTGAAGTCCGGATCCGACACGCTTCCTCGCTCGATCTCTCTCGGTTATCGCGCGCGTCATTACTGTATCGTCATCGGACCGGACTCGCCAAGATGATCCCCCGTACGATCCTGATGCATTAATTTGTCGATTACAATAGCCGCGAGTTAAGATTATCGTCATTTTCAGCAAATTACGTGCGAGATGAACGTCAAAGGCGCATAATTTAATTTCATAAACGACAGTTCGTTGGAGGTAACAATGAACAGCACGCGGCTTTTCTTTGCCTGTGACTGACGTTACGATATCTCTATTATCTCGAATCGTCCACAATGCGTAGCTTGTTCCTAATCTCTGGGCTCGTTCACATTTAGGTGCTTTCCATTAGGTGACACAAGTGTTATTCTATCCTCGTTACTCTCTGAATATCGAGAAAGATAGATTGATGTTTGTGTCTACTTGTGTCGCTAAATAGAAAGCACGCACTCATTATAGACTATCGTAGAAAAGTCTCGAATGAAGGTTAACGCAGATAAAGCTGTTTACCAGATAAAATTTTCATTTTATTGACTGGAGGGCAGATAAGTTCCCGACACGGGTACTTCGCTCTCGCAGCGAGAACTCGTATATGGCTTGCGAGTATCCGCATGTCGCCGTTAAGGAACGAGAAAAATCGCGCCACGGCGAGATTTTCTTTTCCGCGTCCAGAAGAAGAAAGCCAGGATGTCGTCGAGAGCGGCTCTAACGAGCAATAAGCGATATCGGGACGCGGTTCCCATCTGGCCTTGGTACTTGAACCCCCGGCGGCATTTCTCGGCGAGGTTGTCGCCAGACGGGAAATAAATAGAAAACATGTCGGCTTCGCGCGAGCCGGTCTCCCCGCGATTGACTGACTCGTAGGAAATTGACATCAGCCGGAACATCGGCTACGTGTTTCTCACATATATTTCGTTCCCCGGGAACACGGAGGACGACGACCGTGTTCTTCATGCCTCAGGGCGCCTCGATTCCCTGCGCCGAGACCCGCACGCTCCGCGCCGTCGTCGTCGTCGTCTTGAATCCGACCAATATTCAGCATCTACGGCCGCGATGGCTCTCCGACCGAGAGATGAGCGACCGCGCACCACCTCTGGTTTTGTCTCCTGTATATTTCATGAATTTGGGATGCGGCTTGCCATCGGGAAGCGGATTATTCCGAGAGAACATTTGGTGGACCTCTCTTCCCAGTCCAATGCTGTTTATTATTGTTTATAGGAAAATGTGCAGTTGATTTGGGTGTGGGCCGCTTGATGACGGTGATGATGTAATCACCGCTGCATACACGTGCTCTGTGTGCGCGTTTGTTAATTATTAAGCTTTAATCCTCTTGATATCTAGTTACATAGTGTACAACGCAATAGTTGATCTGTTCATCAATCATTACATGTTTATATTATACATTTAGTAATATAATATACATTAGTAACATTGTGTGATATTTTGTATATTGCTAATAATTCGCTACCAAAATCTGGAACCACGGAGCTTTTCGATTCCTGAAAAAATAGTTGCACCTAGTTACATTTTTTTTTTTTTTTTTTTTTTTAAAGTAAAACATTTTTTCAAGAAATTCTTTTATATGGCAAACATATATAAAAACTTCGGCCTTGCCACAAGTATCCGTAAATGAAAATGAGAAATCTTTCGGAGAAACGCGCCGTTAACACACATCTCACCTCGGGATTTCTCTTTTTATTTTGTCATTGTAAAAGCCGACGCGAGAGCGTAGACCCGCGACAGCTTAAATTCGCCGATATTTCCTTAATTCGCGCGCATCCATTTATCGTCGGTTTTACTGCATTTACGGCGCTCGAACGTCATGACAACTTAAACTCCGGTTTTGTAAATACTCTTCGGACACGAATTGATGCACACGCATCTCCCTCCCTCCCTCCCTCCCTCTCTCTCTCTCTCTCTCTCTCTCTCTCTCTCTCTCTCTCTCTCTCTCTCTATTTCGCGCTTTACTTCCCTCTCTCGCTGCGCGACCCACACGCAATCCGCACTTCAAGGCTCTCGTACGCTCTCGTGCCCCCGCACGCGGATGACTTGGCGGACGATACACGTTGGCGTAGAGCTCGCGTGAGCACTCTCACGTACGTACATGCGTGCATACGTGCGTGCGTTCGTGCGTTCGTGCGCCCTCCCCCCTCCCGCCGCCGCGACAGAGAAGTTGCACACTGCACCATTGCACGGTCGACCGTGGGGCCAACGGCCTCTCTCCGCGTGGTATCGCCGCGCCGGCTCGCCTCGCTCGCTCGCTCGCTCGTATAGCGACAACTCGCCGCGCGACCCCGCCGAGAACCGAAAAGAGCCGCGCGAGACACTTTCCGCTGGCCTAGCCGTCGACTAATCACACTACGTGAGCGCGACGCGCTCACGAATCGAAATTAATCGTGTTTGGTTTGGCATAAATCGACGATTATCATTACAATCGCAGCTTTACGTATGACATGTGCTCGATCACGGTAAGATTACCGGCCGTTAACAGGGTCGCACGCTGTTGCATCCCCGTTAACTCGCCGCGAAAGCGACCTAGTAAATACGAATTATGCATGAGATATTACAGTAAAAAAAGGAGGGAATGCTTGGGAAGTGTAATTGTTATCTCGTTTTACCCAGCTGGCTTTTCGCGCTATACGTGCATGTAACTTGGTAATACAAACAGTTACACACTGTTGAAAAAACGTGCATCACGTGAGATACGCTCGCGCTGGTATCACAGCGTCGCCGTATACTCGCTAATACGATATACGTGGCGGTTTTATCAGTTCTTTTTTTTTTCTTTTTTTTTTTTTTTTTTTTTTTTCTTTCTATCCGGTTCTACGGAGCTACCGTTTAAACAGGATATTGATTGCGCGTTGAAAGTACCGTCCGCAACACACCCGTGAACGTAATGAGCCGCCCGTATTGTTCGCGCGTCCGTGTATTTCCGTAGGAACTTCGCTTTCTCGTTCTCATCGGGCAGGAATATCTGACCGATACCGTCCGGGTATCTCGAGGGAGGCCCCATAAATAAATCGACCGCAGAAGTAAGGCGCGTATCGCCGCTCGCCGATATATATTAGCGTTACGCATTACGCGCGCACGTATGCGTTATCGCGCAGCTGCTATCTCGCTGCTCCACACTCTCGGAGAGGAGAGGGCGACGTCAATGGAGCCCGCTGTTCGACTCTCCTCCTCGCGCCGCGATTCCTTTATCGTCGCGCCGATGGAATAAAAAGAAGCCACTCTACGCGAATTCAATGGGTGTTGCGTGCGCTATCGCCTCGCATTCTTCTCGTGTTCTCCCTTTTTTTTTTCTTTCCCTGTTTTTTCCTTTCCCCCTTTTCCGATCGGCAGTTCGGCCTCCTTTGCTTTCTCTCTCGGTCCCGTCGTAGTGCGCTTGCATAAGGAATATTACGTACCTATAAGTTTGCCTAATGTCACTTGAAACTGTGATCTCGAAAAACAAAGGCTGCTCGCAATCGACGATTCGTTTTGCTCTTTAATTTAGAAAAAGGGCGGAAAGACGAAATCGAAAAAGAGAGAAGAGGATCGAAAAAAGAACTGAATTTTAATCAATTTTGTTTGAATGATTACAAGTAAATATTTATTCAACATACATTTATTTGATATAAAAATCACTAGCTTGATTTAACTATTAATTTTTTTTTTTAACGAGTACATATTTATTTAGTTGTTTTTTTTCCAGTGCGGCTATTTGTATCCTTGTCGTATTCCTAATTTGCGTGCAAATTGTCTCGCTTGATATGACGAAGCTACATTTTGCCGTCCAAGTACAAGTACTTGATGTCATGATAAAATTCATAATACAGATTGTATTCAGCGCGCGAGTAACTGTAAATCGGCATAAAGTTTCCTATGGTGGGAAGATGAATGAGGAGGAAGAGAGCGTCATCAAAATTTGCATCTTCAAAATCTTTTCATCTCTGAGAGAGCTGCAAGCGTATTCAGCGTGCAGTGTCATTGTGTTATTCCCCATCGTCAATGGGCGCTTTGTTTTCACGAACTCGGGTTATTTTTTCACTCCTCTCTCCCTCCCGGCATCGTGCGTGCATCCTGCTTCGACGTCTCGTTAACAAGCGAGATTTATTTATTCAGATTATTGCGCGACTCTCGCTGTGCTAAATGTAGAAATTCATGACACATTCTTACATGCAATTTATTGCGCTTATCCTCCGTATAACCTTCTTGTAAAAAGTCCGCGTTTAATCAATTGGCGTAATAGCTCGTTGAATTTGCGAGAGTAACGCGATTTATGTTAGCAGTGACAAATACATCTAGAACGATTAATATTAATCAAACGACGAGACAGTGAAGTGCGTACATACTCGCTTTGTATCGCGCGATCACGCGATGATGGATTTTAATATTCCAACGAGGGGTGCTCACTGCGCTATTTATCAAGGCGATCGATGTAGTGGTATCGAGTACATGTGCTAAGAATAAAGTGTGTGGAACGAAAATAGATATCTTTTTATTTGTAAAACACTTATGAAATTGCTCGTTGATGCGTGCAGTTAACACTCTTTATTAATACCGTTTCGTTTTAAGGGTTTCGATACGCGGCATTTATTAAAGTCAACGACCGTAACATCCGTGCATTCCAGAAGCGAAGCTTCCGCCGATTTACGTAATGTATTATTATTTTCTAACTCCCTCCCCCCCTCCCCTATACCGAGATAAACAGCGTTTGAGAGACGAAATGACGGGAACGAGCTTGCGTTTGACACGCGAATTTGTTTTCGTTACCGTTCGGACAACGGTGCGCGTTACATCTCCATGCGACCCAGTTGCATATAGCGTGTACGCATCTGCTTCATGAGCGCAGCCTCTGCGGGACACTTTTACCGTTTGTCGATACGACTGTGATTCGCACCATCCGGTGAAACGAGAGAGAGGGAGGGAGGGGGAGGGAGAGGGAGAGAGAGAGAGAGAGAGAGAGAGAGAGAGAGAGAGAGAGAGAGAGAGAGAG